>NC_085877.1:1815312-1905312 GCF_034702125.1 Engraulis encrasicolus
GCCTTCCTCCGGTAACGCAGTAGGAGTTTGGTGAGTGTCTTGTCTCTATGTATGCGTATGTGGACACAAAGATAATGAAATGAAAATGAAATGAAATTTCAAACTTGTCCAATTTTCATTACAGTGATTGCGAGGTGTTAGAGGTGTAAGTCCTTGGCAAGGAAGGGTCGTGGCCAAGGCCAAGCCTTTGATTAAGCTCATTCAGAGAGAAAAACTGGGGAGAGGAGAGGAAAGAGGAGGGGAGGGGGGTGTAGTGGAGGAGAAGGCAGCCAATGATTATTTCACTGACAATGTTGGGTACGGAGAGGAGAGGAGGGGGAAGTGATTATTTCAGTCACAATGTTGAGTTCGGATTTCGTCCTTGAGAAGGCCACATAGAGTGGTTGGTGCTCAGAGCGAAAGGCAATCAGCTGAAGGAACTCGAAAAGTACTGAAGCTACTTTTGCTCAAAAGAACAACAACACAAAATCTTTATCACTAGGCTTCATAAGAATTAAAAGGTTCAAGGTAGGAGCCATTACTGAGATTAAACAATAATATTGAAACATCACCAACTTTCTTTGGGAAATATTTTTTGAACATACCAGGGCTGGTAAAAAATGTTAATTGCCACTCCAATCACAATGGATGGCTCAGGAAACTCTGTCAAATCTTCTGGCCCGAGAAAATATCCACTGCACATCTATACAAGAAGACTAGAGGTCAAACGTTGCCGATTCCAATGGCTTGGGCATGTTCACAGGATGGACCAAGGCCACAGCCCCAAGATCGCACTACTATGGGGCACCTAATTCACGCCCTTCTACTTCCGATCCGTGGGGCTGGAGCTCTCAAAATTTTGAATGAGAGTTAATGGAGCGAGTCAAGCTAAATCCTCATCCAGTTTGCCATGTGCTCCGGATTTCACATGTCAAGTCAAGTCAAGTAGGTTTTATTGTCAATTTCTTTACATGCACTGGTCATACAAAGAATTTGAAATTACATTTCTTGCTTTCCCATTAGACATAGACTAATCTAGGTAAGGACATAGACAGTATAGACATAGACAGTACTTATACATGGACTTAAGACAGTATGGACATAGACAGTGCTCATACAGACATTTAAAGTGCAAGACTGGACAACAGAAGACTTGTAGAGGACATACATTAAGAGGTATCTGTTGTGCTTTTGTGCTTTTCCTAAAAAAAAAGTCCTTTATAGCGTTCTGACATGGTAATAGTAGCATTTTGAAGAAAATAAATATTAAAAAAAGGTCTGTCAAGTACACCAGCAGCAGTGTGTGTGTGTGTGTGTGTGTGTGTGTGTGTGTGTGTGTGTGTGTGTATGTGTGTGTATGTGTTTAGTGCAGGTAGAAGGTGCGGTGTGCGTCTTGTGTGTGTGTTCGTGTGTCTGTGTGTGTGTGTGTGTGTGTGTGTGTGTGTGTGTGTGTGTGTGTGTGTGTGTGTGTGTGTGTGTGTGTGTGTGTCAGTGTGTGTATGTTTGGGTTTAGTGCAGAGAGTGCAGTGTGCTTGTGTGTGTGTGTGTGTGTGTGTGTGTGTGTGTGTGTGTGTGTGTGTGTGTGTGTGTGTGTGTGTGTGTGTGTGTGTGTGTGTGTGTGTGTGTGTGTGTGTGTGTGTGTGCATGTTTTTGAGTTAGTGCAGGTTGAAAGTTCAGTCACGAGTATAGTAGTGCAGGTGGAATGTTCAGTCGCAGATATGGTGGTGGGGGGATGGGGGGGGGTTGTCAGTGGCCTTGCTGGCTAGAGGCTGACAGTGGAGGGAGAGTGGGTTGAGTGTTCAGCATCTTGATCGCTTGGTGCATTGTGCTGCTCGCCAGCCTGGTGGTACGGGAACGGAGGCGCCTGTACCTCTTTCCAGAGGGCAGGAGGCTGAGCAGTTTGTGTGCAGGGTGGCTTGTGTCTTTGATGATCATCAGTGCTTTCCGGGTGTGAGGCGTGTGGTGTGGTGTAAATGTCCTGCAGGGAGGGGAGTGGTACTCCAATGATCTTCTTCGCTGTGTTCACAACACGCTGGAGTGTCTTCCTGTTTTTCTCCGTGCAGCTTCCTCCCCACACTGTGATGCAGTTGGACACGACGCTCTCTATAATGTTGTCATGATGGAGGGTGTAGCACTTGCCTTCTTTAGTTTGCGCAGGAAGTAGAGACGCTGATGGGCCTTCTTCGCCAGTGATGTAGTGTTGGTGGTCCAAGAGAGGTCGTCGCTGATGTGCACTCCAAGGAACTTGGTGCTGCTCACTCTCTCCACAGCATCGCCGTCGAATGGTCAGTGGTGGCAGTTGTTTTTGGACCCTTTGGAAGTTGACAACAATCTCCTTGGTCTTGTTGACATTCAGCAGGAGGTTGTTGTCTTTGCACCATCTGGCCAGCAGGTCTACTTCTTCTCTGTAGTGAGTCTCATCGCCCTTGGTGATGAGGCCCACCAGTGTTGTATCATCCGCAAACTTCACTAGATGGTTAGTGCTGTGGGTCGTTGTGCAGTCGTGTGTCAGCAGCGTGAACAGCAGGGGGCTGAGAACACAACCTTGCGGAGCCCCCGTGCTCAGGGTCAGGGTGCTCGAGGTGTTGTTCCCTACCCGTACTGCCTTGTGGTCTTTGCATCAGGAAGTCCAGCAGCCAGTTGGCAGAGGGAGGTGCTGAAAACCTAGTTTGTCCAGTTTTCTGATGAGTTGTTGTGGTATTATGGTATTGAATGCTGAACTGAAGTCAATGAACAGCATTCTCACATATGAGTCTTTATTGTCCAAGTGGGTGAGGGCTGGATGGAGGGCAGAGCAAATTGCATCCTCCGTGGATCGCTTGGCTCGGTATGCGAACTGGTAGGGGTCTAGGGTGGGGGGTAGGGTGGCTTTGATGTGTGACAGGACTAGCCGTTCGAAGCACTTCATGATTATGGGCGTCAGTGCTACAGGACGGTAGTCATTGAAGCATGATGGTGATGATTTCTTCGGCACAGGTATGATGGTAGCAGCTTTGAAAAGTGATGGGATGACTGCTTGCTCCAGAGAGATGTTAAATATGAGCCTTCAGCTCTTCTGCACATATGATGACAGTGAATTTGAAAGGTTTGGATTTGCGTCGTAAGACCACTCATTTGCGACACACAAGAAACGTTATTTTAGCTTTTGTGCAAAACTGTGTTAGAGACTACACGTGCACCTCGCATATCTGACGTGAACCGAGGCACAGCTCTACCGCTTCACCGCGGCTTAAGTGGCTGCACGTCGGACATGCGACGTCTGTTGTGTAGTCCAAATAATTGATGAGTTCAGATGCAAAAAAAAACCCAAGTGCCTTTTCAGAAAATAATCTTAATTCATTTTTAATTAATACAAAGCTATCAAAATTGCATAGTTTTTTATTTTATTTATGTAATATAACTATTTATATGTATTATCAAGTACATGAATGTAAACCAAACCAACAACGGGGTTCTCTAAAAATATAGAAGTGCAGGTCTTCAGAAATGGAGTTAGGGGGTTTTGCATCTGAACTCTTCAATTACATATTTTTGCACACACACAACTCAAAAATCGCTTGCCAAGTGAAGTCAACAAGCACACCATTGGTTGTTATTAATTCTGAGGCACAGCATACTGTATGTGTGATCGACGGGGAAATGCGAGGTGGATCGGAAAATAGCTTTGATCAGTCCATTACAGCCCAGTCAAAAGTTTTTGCGTTCCCAGCCCCACGAGCCGCCCGGAAGGGGAAGGGGTGGAGACTTAGGTGCCCCATGAACTTCACCTGAGAAAAGGAAGCAAGGCCGGCCTATGAACACGTAGTGGCGTACGGTGATGGAAGGGCTGAAGGAGATGTATCTAACCTAGGGTGAGGCACAGCATGCTCCTCAAGACAGGTCAAGATGGAGGCAGATCGTTGAAGCCTTATGTCCCATCAGGGACGAAGAGGATCAAGTAAGTAAGGACTCCAATCACTCAAGAGCACGCGTGAGCACTTTAAAATTGGTCATAAATTTGAAGTACTACTGTCCTTTAACTTCTCAAGGTATGTCCCTCCAATAACATTTCCTGGTATCAAGCTTTTACTGTAGGCTACATGAACCACACCTGAAATAATATAGGCCTATATAATAATAAGGCCGTTTACACAGTAGGGCGGTAAAGCGTCGCGGAACGGAAGCGATTTTTACCGGTGTTGGTGAAAATACATGGAAACATATCTGTCCTTACACACTGACTGGTGGTAGTCGGGCGTCAACGGCGCTGGAGCCGGCTCCGCTCCGTGCTGCATTTGGAAAATAGAAATCGAGCGTATTTTTCACCGCTTATTTCCCGGCGGTGTCTCATTCAAATGAATGGCAAAGTAGCACGCTAGCTTTGGCTGTGGGGGAGGGGGGGGGGGTGGTTGAACAGGACTGGCCGCGCACGCTGACGCTGTCAGTGTGAAAGGCAGAGTAGTACACACCAGCCGAAACTAAGCAGAAAGACCTAATTTTTCTCGCTTCCGTTCCGTTCCGCCTTGGTATGTCTGACGCCTAACAAATAGGCAACAACAATGAAGTCTTTTCAAAGTAAAGCATTTACGCATCTCCAATTCTAGATGGCCACTTTGATATTCTCTTTCCCTGGTGGAGGTAAATATCTTAGCAAGGGATGAAGATGTCTGGATGTATCTTCCAAGCCAGGCAGTCTTATCTGGTGCCAGGCTTATGCCGCAATCACACCACCGGCGTTGAAAGAGCTAAAACGCTGCTGACTCCTGCCTGGAAAGCATTGGTCAGGGGCGTTGAATGTGGCAAACGATTCAACCTGAAGCGTTCGGCCAGGAATCTCGACCAACCGAAGCTCGTGTTTAGAAAAATGTGAACATTCCATTGGCTGCCACATGCTGCCGCCGAGCTCATTACATATTTTTTGATGAAGTTCATCTTTTGACGCCTTCGCCTCTAGAAATGCGTTTGCTGCTTTTCACGCTTCTGCCGCCTGCTCTCCCATAGAAAGTAAATTACTTCCGCATCTTTCCACGTGTTCAACACAGACGGTGTGTTCGCATGGTTACAGTACCTCGCGGTCGTGGCCCATGCCGAAGTTGTGGCTGATCACGAGAGGCATGGTGTCCGGCCGCTGCAATAAACGTGAACTCTCAGTGGTCCTGGGTGAAATATAGTAAAAATTATACACGTACAGAATATGAATATACTGCATAGTACATCAATTTGCAATAAATGCACATTCACACCCACAAACACAAGCAAGTGAGATCACATACTAATCATTTGCACATCCATTTCCCGCATTTGATAACAAAACATGTGTAAACAACCTGAGTCCCCGAGTGTTCCTGGCTGGCAGGGTAGATGACCTGATAGTAAGGGGGTGGTGAGGAGTACAGTACGTCTGCATTGATCACAGTGGACAGGTCAGATAAGCACACTGCAAGGCAAGGCATGACTAGATAACAACACGTGACAAATATGACAGACTCCGCCCACTGCCGGTACCACTAAATAAACACATCACTATCCATATACATGCCTGTGTGTTTGAATGTGTGTATATAATATGCAGTACATGCATGTTTGTGTCAGCAGTTATTATCTTTTCAGAAAAGAATGGAAATATAAACAACTTACACCACCAGGATCTTTTAATTGGAGGTCTGAAGATTTTAGCAAGAGAAAACATCCTTTTTTAATCATCTCGTAATCAGTGAGCTTCATCGTTTTGGAGAAGAGATCCTCTCGTTAAGGTCTCCTTTGAATAGCACAAGGAGAGAGAGAGAGAGAGAGGAGGAGCAGAAGGCAGCTGACGTGGAAATAAGCAGAAGATGTAAAGAGAGACAGGCCAGATTAATCAGATGTCTCCTCGCTCCCTCGTTTCCTTTCATGGTGTGTCAGTGGGGCCGCTGCTCCACACGCTGCTTCACAGTCAGACAGCCCTCACCAAGGGAAGGGAAGGGAAGGCAGCGCTCGGCAGCAGCAGCAGCAGCAGCAGCAGGAGGAGGGTGGACTGAGATGGCACGTCTGACATCAGCAACTAACTGCACTCACAGAGATACTATTCAGTGTGTATGTATGTGCAAAGATGCTGACAGAAAGGATACACCTGTATTGTCATTACATTGTATACTTTGGATTGGGGACCCCTTTAAGGTGACTTAGCCCTAGAGCAGCCAGCGGCGATGTGTGTGTGAGTGGGTGGGTGAGAGAGAGAGAGAGAGAGAGAAAGAGATATTATTGGGGTTATCAGTATTCTGCTGGTGTGCGCTCTCTGGTGGGGGCTAATAGAGCCTATTAGGTGCTAATCAGGCGTGGGCAAAGCCATTGATCGCTCGACTGCACCACGTGCCGACAGCCAGCACACTCTCCTACAGCCACACTGGTTGAACTAACACACTGTCAGGCCAAACGGGTGTGTGGGTGTGTGTGTTTAAATGAGACTGTGTGTGTGGGTGTATGTGTGTGCTTTTACAGGGGTGCCATGCCAACGGTAGTACCCCTGAAGATCACACCCCAAGAGAAAGAGAGGTATAGGCAGAGAGAGAGAGAGAAATCAAACTGGTTAGAAAATTCTATATAGGGCATAATCACTAGGGGAAAGCGAAAAAGATAAACCAAAAACACTGAAGCGATTCATTTGCGCTAGATTTATGCTGTCACTCTCAAACTGTGCATGGGTGTGAGTGTTGGAGAGAGCAACAGAAACAGAAAGAGAGAGAGAGAGAGAGAGAGAGAGAGAGAGAGAGAGAGAGAGAGAGAGAGAGAGAGAGAGAGAGTTGACTGCTGATGAAGTAGGATAGCTTGCTTCTATAGTCAGCAGACTGATGACAATTTAGGCACTCTACGCCTACACTCTACGGCCCTGCCAATTAAACACTCCAAACCAAACAAATCAAGACCTGGGAAGCATCCATAATGAAAAGGTACAGGGTAGGGGGTGTGGCGGTGGCCAGGGTGGGGGGTGAGATCTGTTTAGAAATATATGAAAATAAAGAAAAGAATGAGGAAGAGGAGAGGAAGAGAAAGGAAAGGAAGAGAGACAAGGTGGGAAGTGGACCAGGAGCTCTTGTCTGCTCGCTCGCTATCTTCAGACTAATTATTCAGAGTATTTTAATTATTATTTTTTCCAACTGTAGGTTGGAAGTTCTCTTTATCTCTTTATTTTTGCATTTCTTAGAAGAGTGCACACTGTTGAGTGGTGTGTGTGGTGTGGAAGGGGGAGCCCAGGGAGACAGACTTGAGGCTTAATGTGCTGATGTGCACAATTACTCTGACAATGCAGAGAGAGAGAGAGAGAGAGAGAGAGAGCAAAAGTAGGAGAAAAAAAACCTAATCAGGGCAGGAGAGGCACAAGCGATCATTCAGTGTTACCCCAACTAGTATCCTAGTGCCCACAACTCCAACACCCCCCTAGGCCCCCCTACACAATACCTCCTTTCCGCATCACCACCGCTACCACCACCTCCACCACACCCTCTGCAGCCACTTCTGATCAATTGGATGCTCGGGAGGGCTCAGCCATTAAAGCCCCTCATTGCAAGGCTGGTAGTCTCAGAGGGTTTGTTCAAGCCAATCCGCAACAGCTGGGTTTGTTTTACCTGATTGGGTTTGATAGTGCAGGCAATTACACTACCTGGCCAAAAAATGGAGAAGGCTTTGCACAACGTTCAGACTCAATAGCTATCATCATTCAGCCATCATCAATATGAGAGCTTGGTGAAAACTTAATTCAATGGTAGATGGTAAATAGAAATGAATCCCGAATTGCAGAGGTTTATTGAAACCATGCAACACCTAATGTGCACATCAAAGGCGGTCCAACAACTTTTTTGGGCTATATGAAAAGGATATGGGGAGAGAAGGATGGAGAGGGAGAGAGAGGTGGAGGAGGTTTGGGATAGGGAGGCAATGGCCCAGGTAATTAGCATAGACCATGACATGTAGCAAAAGAGGGTCCTTGAGTACTGGATCAACGGCAGTAACACCTCTCTCTTTGACTCAGTATGTTGGAAGTTGATGCGTGGTGACTTCAGCTGAGGCCAAGGCATTTGCTTCATCATCCATAATGCTGCGCGGCTGACAGTCTAGCACTCCCATAGCGGGCCGAGTATCGAGCAGTAGGCCACTGCGGTGAGTAAGTGCTTATTGACTGGCCGTTCTGGACTGGGGGGGTGGGGGGTGGGGAGAGACTGGAAGGGAGAGGCAGGCTGCTGGGCTCCGCTGTGCTATAGACTAAATGTATAGAACTGGATAATCACTCTCTTGACAGTCAGAGGAATCCCCAATGGACTGCTATGGGAAATAGACTGACCTTCTGGAGCGAATCTGTCCATCATACTTATGATATGGCTTCAGAATAACATGTCCAAATGTGCATCTTTAGGACCTACCTATGTGAATGTCTAAATTGTTGCAGCTTTGAATGTGGCTTTGGGCTGCTGTGGCACTCACATGAGGAGCTGGGCGTTGTCATGCTTCTTCCGGGACTTGAGCTTCTGTCTCCACTGCAGGAGGGACCAGAGGGTGGAGTTGGGCTCCTCATTGATGATGTACTGGTCCCGCTCCGTCCACACCTCCAGCCCAATCAGGGGAACGCGGAGGTGTACAACTACACAACTAAGTCTCAACATCAACAACTGACTGACCAAAGACTGACTATCAGTGGTGTAGTCTACGGTGAACGCAGGTATACGGAATATACCCACTTAATATTAGTATACCCACCTAAAATTGATTGATCCATTATTTAGAATAGCACAAAAATACACAGTATACCCACTACAAAAAAGTAGACTACACCACTGCTGACTATCGACACCAAACCCTGTTCAAAAGTGCTGTTGACTGTACACAATCCATTGACAAGACCATTGGATTTTATTTACAATCAATTCACATTCAGCCCAATGTAATACCACCATACTTTATTACTCACAAGTCTCACTAAGAAAACAGCAATTTAATCTCAGAATAATACCTTTCCAAGATCTCTGTTCTGTACGCAGTCCTGGCAGCACACAACCCAGCACACACATGACATAAATTAATAATCAGGAGAAGCTCCTAAACAGTAACGACTTCTTAATCATTATCCACCCCACTGCAGATTTGAATCATTGTTTAAACTTCTGTTAGCGATACCTCCACAACCTTTTTTTCTCACCATCATAAACATTTACTGCATGTATAAAGCACTCGTCTGAGTATAAAAACACTTCTGCTGCCTCTGCTTGGATTGATTGACAAGCCTATTAAATCCTCTAGCTGTACATTTTATTTGTCGCTAAAGTCATTGTCATTCACGTCCTGCTTTTCTTCATTGCTAATATATTATGCAGCCGCTAGGCTGCAATTTCGATAAGAGTATTCTTTGTGAAGAAAAAACAACCTACTGAAAGTGAGACCACTATTTTTTGTCATCAAGACATGTCCAATAAACCATGCAATTGAAGGCTAAGGTATTTGTCTTACAGTACGCTTAAAAAAAACAAAAAAACAGTTTAATATTCAATGTAGCGTCTCTTTGTGATTAGCACTAGTTTGCCATTTGTAAGATAACAGCCGAATCACAGTAATGACACTATTTAAAACAACAAAGAAACAAATGTGAAATGTTATCTCTGCAGAAATGGGGTTATGCTATTTACGCTATTTGTGCTATTTATTTATTTATTTAAAATAATTCAGTGTCAGAAGACACAAAGTGATGCAGTGGATAGGCTATACTACCCTGTCCACATAGTTAGCAATCTCCATGATCCTCTGCTTGGTTTTAAAACACAGCATAAACATACACATTAGAGATTTTTTCAAGCATCTCATTTACATATTAACCAGCAACAAACGGCCATCTGCTAATGGCAGCTTTACCTTATCATTAAAATTCACACAGCATGTCCGCAACACAGACCCCCTCCAATCCACCCACCACTCTACTAGCAAAACATCAGAGCCCAAACTTGTCCACAAATGCATTTAGAATAGCCTATATGCCTACTAATTGAATGGACCTTTTGTTCTATTTGATGTTACCCTCCAAACAGTAATGTACAACCTGAACTCATTAGTAATAATCCACTTATTCCATTTGTTTCTGTCCAATATAACCCGGTTGCACTGACCTAGATCGGTGGGTTCTACAGAATGTTCCAGTAAACCCATGTAATTTGGGATACCCTGTGGCACTGGACTAGATAACTAATGAATCCAGGTTGCCTATCACTAAAATGCAACATTGAGATATGTTCATGGAGTTAATGTTGACGTGAATCAGCAGATGACTCTTCCAAAAAGTTTGTGTCTTTCGGCTGCATTGACTTGGTATGACATGGATTTCCCCAGTAAGATGATGAATGTTGTATTTCAGCATGTTTTTGACAGAAGTGCTCGAATGGTTTTCTGTTACTAGAACTTACTGAAGCCTTATATTGCAGGAAGAGAACTGTGCTCCTCCAGCACAAGCCGTCTGGATCTGCCACCTGGTCGCTCAAAGTACTCCCTGTCAAGAATATTCTCCGTCGTTTTTCCTTAGTGGTGGAACGGTCTCCCAGAGGCAGCAAGACTAAGCACATCTCTTTCAGCCTTCCAGAAGCAAGTAAAGACTCTCTACTACACTATCTAGGCCTACTACATGAATGCTTGCGATGCCCTAGTCCCAGGCCAGACTGTTGACATGATGTGTATGTGTGTACAAAAAATAACCCTACTTTGCATCTTCACTTGTTGTTCTGTATATTTCCTGTGCACTTTGTATCTGCTAGTGATGTTGACATGATTATGTCCTCGATAGGTTATATAGTGTCTGCCAAATGCAATGTAACATAATGTAATATTAAACACAAGCGCCAGTCAAAGTGATTTTAGTGTTCCAATGACATGAAACCCTGGACATTTCCATCATTTCATGAAAATATCCCCAGACACCCAGGACAGGTCATAAAATCAGGACATGTCCTGGGAAATGGGAAATGAACGTTTGGTCACACTACCGTAGTTCCAGATGAACGTTCATGGAGCAAGGCAGAACCCATTCATCTAATGCGCCAGGTAAGGCATAGGTGTGTTGTACACTGGGTGAAGTGCAGAAGGTCTGCCAGGGACATTAACATGCCTGAGCCTTCTCCAGCCTCTTCGGTCCCTGACACTATCAATCTATGGGGCCGAGAGAGGAAGAGGAAGAGTGGGTATGGAGGAAAGGGTGCGTGTTTGTGTGTGTGTGTGTGTGTGTGCGCGCACAAGCGAATGTGTTTCAGGTGCCCTGCAGTGTCAAGGTGGGAGAGACGTCATGATGGAGGATCAAAGCGAAATTAGTGTGGTGGCTATAGACTGGAGACAGAAAAGACAAGTGGAGAAGAGAATTTGGGAGAGGAAGAGAGAGGGAAAAAGAGAGAGGAAGGCCACCAGAGAGTGACAACTAATGAAATGAAGCGTCTCTATTTTTAGGCAGCACCTTCCCTTCCTCAGGCAGCCAGCTGATTGACGTCACAAAGGGCAGACACACAGAAAAGACAGACAGAGGGGAAGAAGAAGAGTGAGAATAAAACCCAGCAAGAGCCCGGGTGGTGTGTTTGGCCAGTGCCGGTGGGCTGCTGCTCCACAGTTAATTAGCGCCGCAGGTGGTGGCCAGAGCTAGCGGGTCCCACAGCTTGTTAGCATCTGCTTACCAGGGTGTTATCGGCCCCGATGTACCTCGCCATGTACTTGGTCGTTTCCCCGGCGTTGCGTCTCACCTCTCATAGAGAGCAGACAAGTAGACACATCACATACAGAGTTCAGGGAAAGGTCAAGGTCTCACCGGATCGGGGAAAAATAAAAAAGTTCACATGGTCTAAGCAACGTTAGCCAAACTGTGATTCTGTTCACTCAAATCAAATGTGGATCTCAGATGTGAATACGCACAAGGAGACCAGAGTTTTCATTAGCTAAGAAAACACATGAAAAGATATTTATGTGTATGACCAAAATATGACCAAAGCCATCAAATTTGTCATGAGGGATGAAAACAAGTCACATAACTCTCTTTTCTTTCCTTCTCTCTTCAAACTCACATCTATGGCAATTAGTCATACTTGCCAGTGACTCGCTGGCGACTGAAATAACAAAAATCTGACTTTTAATTCCCTCTCATCATTATTCATGTAAACACGCCCAGAGTCAAACGCTATGCCGCAGTAATAGCTGTTTGGATCAGCCGACTCTCAGCATGGCTGCCATGTTAATTAGCAACCAAACCCCTATCCTGGATGAAAGGGAGACGAGCCTGGGTGGTGATGTTGGCTGTGTCAGTGGTGGTATAACATAGCAGAAATCCTCAGCAAAAAAACCCCTAAATAAATAATAAAAAAGAAGCTTCAAGAAGTTAGTTACTATACTGACAGCAAGAAATCACACAAGGGATTTGGACATTTCTAAGAGTGGGAATCTGAAGATGCGGCTGCGGCTCTTGTTGCACAAACAACAACAAGAAATATCATCTCCACTGAATTCCCATTAGCGTGTGTGTGTGTTTGTGTAGCAGTAGATACCCCAAGCACCATTGCTTAGGAAGAGCCAATAAAGCCACATTCACATATAATATTCGCTTCTCGCTCACTCTCCACTCGGTCATGGAACGATCGCTAAAAAATCCCGCAGGTTTAACTGCCAATGCAAAAGTGAGAGGTACTGGAAGTTATCAGAACTCTGCATTCCAATTGGTTACTCGCTTACTTGCCTCGCTCAAAGGTTAAATATTTTTGACATGGAATCCGCCCACATCACATCCCTTGTACTCAACTTGCCTCCTCACTTCGCTGGAACACAGACATTGTATAGACTTCACTCACTGAGCAGTGTTGCCAGATTGGGCGGTTACCCACTTTGGATGGTCGTCTGCGGGTATAAACTGGAAAATTGGCCATTTGGCATTTTTTAGGCAGTTTTGTGCCCATAGAAGTCAATGCAATTTGTTGAAATTGGGCCGAATTTAACATATTTTGTCGTTTTTTGAGAACCTTTTGGCCCGGAGTTGATAAGACACATCTGCCAACACTGTCGCCGAGAGAGTAACTAATAGCGATGTGTGTGAACCCACTTTAACACAGCACTTGAGCTGCTGGGTGCTGACATTCTTGTTGGAGAACCTGGGGACCATTCCATCATTGGCGCTGAATTCAACGGCGCTTACGTTCAAAAGCTGAGTTTCACCAACGGCAGCTTAAACTTGAGGCTGAAGCCATTCCACCACTGAAGATCAGCGGCGGCTTGGCTAGTTTCACTTCAGCCGCGCTCATCAAAGCTGGCGTTGCGATCGTGCACGTTGTACAGGGGAAGTCCATACCAACGATTGTCGAAAATGCAATCATGTTGTAGATCATGCCTTGTCAAATCAAGTCTTTATCTCTGACGAGATGCGAGCATCTGTAGGTGAGCGGTAACGCAACCACACTCTGGTTGAGAGGCCCGCGTTCTATCCCCATCATGTGCAATGACAGATCATAACGCAATCATCAGAGGGAAGAGCCTTGTCCGAACCTCAAATGCCATCATTTCAATTAGTGTTTCACCGATACCATTTTTTGGCCCCAATACGATACCCGATACTTGGCTGTGCAGTATCGGCCGAACCCGATACCACCGTATTTGAAATGTGTAAATATATGAAGGGCTGTAGTGCAAACTACTTGGATGTAAAATCATTGCATGGCTTTGTCAGGCTGCTGCCTACCTTTGTGAAACAGGAAAAAGACTAATACACAGTGAATCCAGCAAAACTTTTTATATTTTTTAAATACCTCTATGAAATAACTAATTTCAAGGCTGTTTAAGTGTCATACAAGCACCTGTAAATGGTATCGGTGCCCTATTTGTTGGTACTCGCCGCAAAACAAATTTCAGTGCGTAAAAATGAAATGCTTGTATCATCTAAGGTGTTTTACTTTTATCTTTCAGAAGAATTTGTTTTAGGATAAAATAAAGCAAAGGTAAAATGTTAGGCAGAGATCATTTGCTGAATCGTTGCAATGCAAACTCCAAGCATCGGCGTCTGCAAGGTGGTTGTGAAGACGTTTTTTTATTGCCTATGCTGTAAAATGTAAAGGTCTACATTTAACTGTAGGCCTATTGCTTGATAGCAAATGAAGCAAGCCACAAAGTGACATCAAAGGAGAGAATAGGCAAAAGTATGGTATAAAGTTTTCACTTCTATAACATGCGCCATGCAAGACTTGAACCCTGCGCGACCACATATTACACAGCGCACCTGCCCACTGGGCCATTCACGTCTTCCGTCTCCGCTAAAGGAATTCTTCTATAGTATTATAGTAGTTAGTTAGTATTTAGTAGTTAGTAATAGTTAGTATTATCAACACTATAAACGTTTTTAAAAATGTACTGATTATCAGAAATCCCTCGAAATGAAAGACAATGGTAATTATTGTAGTTTTTACTGGCATTATCACACCATAGACTATTAAAATAGTGACACTGGTTCGCTTTGATCTTGTAAAATGATGACGGGAATTAAGCGGAACGTACCGATTGTGACACTGTTTCCTACAGGTTTATTTTTTTTGTAATACTGAGCCTGGTGTTAAACCTGGGAGCTACCAGGTTTGAGTTGGAGCATAAATTACCGTGGCAACTCTGAGTTTCAGGTCAGCAAGACTGATTGAACAGATCTGTGTCTAAAGATAGCGCAGTTTACCGACTTGAACTCGGATTTTGGGTTAACCCCTTTGATGGAATGGTCCCCTGATGAAGCAACAGTGAAACCCGCTGTTCACCAAATAAACTACCAGCAAAGAAGACCAGTGCCTAGTGATTTATCCTGACTTTAGTTGAACAAAGAAAGGCACTTCCAGGTAAACTCAATGAATAATGGACAGGTTTGCTTAAAAAGGTGTCCATTATTTTGTACAACATACAATAAGGCAACCCATGGTGCACATTTTTACACACACACACACACACACACACACACACACACACACACACACACACACACACACACACACACACACACACACACACACACACACACACACACACACACAGTGCAGGACTGTTCAGCTGTTTCATCCACTCCAACTAAAGAGTGGATGAAAAGGGGATCAGGAGAACAAGTCCGACAGGCGGACAAACATGCGTCCGTCTATGCACTCCGCCGCCTTGTGGACACGGGGGAATTACAATTTAAGGAATGCGTTTCAGACGGACTGCTGGCCGGCCGGCCGGATGGACATACCCTCTTATATAGATGCTAGGACGCATCTAAAAAGTCTATAGGCCTACTTAATGGTAGGGATGTAAATAAAATCGAACTGTATCGAAGTATCGGCCAGCGATTTAATCGCATCGTATCGTGGAGCATTCCTAAGTATCAAAAATAATCGAATCGCTGGCCCCTGTGCAAAGCCCTTGCTCCATAACACAATAGTAGTGGAAAAAGTAATGGAAGTAATTGGAAAAAATTGAATCGCATCGTATCGTGGGGAATTCTTAAGTATCGAAAATAATCGAATCCCTGCTTTAAGAAATCGATACCGTATCGTATCGTCATGAAGGCTGTGATTTACACCCCTACTTAAAGGTAAGATAACATAAAGGAAGAGTTATGCCGGTTGAATTAGTGCTCCTTATGCCAACCCTAATGGGGCCCTATCCAAAGTAAACCGCTGATCCCTTCACCTCAGCAAGCGCCAAATTTGGCCATTAAACACTGTAGCAACACCTGCCTTCATACACACACTTCACACACTGTGCCTTCAACGCACACATACACAATAACAGGTGTAGGTGTGTGTGTGTGTGTGTGCCTGCCTGCCTGCCTATACCCAGGGGTAAGTGAAAATTCAAAAGAATGGACATTCACAACAAATCGCCAATACTCTAGTTTGAAGTCTTAGCTATTTTTCACCATCTGAAGGCATGGGGCCCCCAAGCGGCTGCCTGCCTAGCCTGGTGACAAGATGCGCCTCTGTCTATACCTTCAGGTATGTGTGACTGTTCTGTATGAGTCATGAGTCTATAAGCATGTCTGTCTGCAGGCCTGAGCCTCTCCAAATAATCACAATGGATATGTGATGAGCTATGAAAATAATCCCCTCTGTCTCACTCCCTGTTCCTAGACCCAACCCAAGCTTGACATGGGTATGTGTTGACTTTAGCTCATAAACATCTCTTCACTGCACATACTACCCCCAGTCTGTGACGTGTCTGTTGTTATATTGGACGGCTGGCTGTCATATCATAAAGTGAGTCGGACAGCTCTCAGATATTAAAATGACGAGCTAATATTAAAAGCAATTTCGGTGGAACATTTCTCCTCCTCCTTCTTCTCTCTCTCACACACACAGCAAAAAAGAGAAAAGAAAATATGATCAAATCCATCTCATTGGCACTGTATGAGAGGGGAGAGGGGAGGAGCTAGGGGAATTGGCTCAGGGTTTTATAATGTTGAACAGAATATCCCCTCTGAAGTCGTCGTTGTTATACCCGTGACCAAAAAAAGACTGCCTTTCAAGTGAGGAACTTTCTAACACAATACATGCACCGCTTCTGGAGAAAGGAAATAAAACAAGTCTGGCAGGAGAAAACGACCTTGCCTGAAGTTCTATTGACCAAACACTGACAGATCAAAGACTGGAAATAATAAAAACTAGTGGTGTGCATTGGCACTACCCTCACGATTGGATTCGATTACGATTCAGGAGGTTTCGATTGTATTCTATGCGATTCGATCCGATTCAATTCTACAATGCATTGCAATGCATTACATTTCTACTGAAAGCAAAGTAAATATTTCAGAAGTCATGATGAGGCAATACAAGTAGTCAGATACTGAGTGACTTTTAATGACGGGACTTTTAATGCATATGTTTACTTTAACTTCCGGTAATTCTGATCTGTTCTTAGTTGTTCCTACTTCACCTGCCTGATCTAGAAACGGAGTTGTCCACGCCTGATAGTCTCCGAGTTAAAGTTTATTAATCCTACCTTTAACTGAAGTTTCCTTTAGTTTTCAAGCCTTCGTGGTATATTCCCTCACAGTCAATAATGAAACTTAAGTCATGCTGTATTTCTGGGGTGTATTTCCGTGTCTATTTACTTGGCTGAGAATTCGTTTCTATGCTAAGGTAGTCAGGACTTTGTATGGATGTATTGTGTTGCCTACGTTTTCTAATGTGCCTGAAATGTGCCGAATATAATTCCTACATGTTTCCAAGTTGCCTGTTACTAGTGTTTAGCACTTATTTATTATACTTTATACTTTATTTATATATATAACTCCTCATACCTAAATTAACCAGCCACCTAGCCTCCCCAAGAGTAACAATTTATTGGCTGTTTTCTGTATCAGTCTGTATCAGTCTGGCAATGCTTTGAAATGCTTTTATTTAATTTAACATGCATTTGCTCCCGAAATATCCACGGAAGTAATTGAAACATACAAAAATTGCCGCATCGATTCTGGAACTTGCTGCATTGAATTGGATCGTCCATGCCCCGCATTGCATTGCATCGCCGAATCGATTATTGTTGACACCACTAATAAAAACAATTATCTTCACGAAGGGAAGGGCAAGAGGGCCATCTTGCGTCTGTTTTGTCTAGCCTTACACAAAAAGGTATTTTATTTCCATCAGTCAAAATGTATGTTTTTTTGCCGGCATCCCTTTGATAAATACCATGGTCAATATCCAATGCTTTAATGCTGTTAGCACAGGCCAGTAAGGGCAAGAGAAGGCCAACAGTGCCTGCTGTAGTTACAACACAGGAAGTATGAGTTTGGAACAACTGGAAACATATGGGTTATTCTATTGTCATATGCTACAGCAGTGATGTCCAAATACGGCCCAGGAAAAGATCCCCCTTTTCATGTATGAAAAGTGCAAGTTTTATAGTCATAATGAATGTTGATAATTTGGTGGTGGTGGTACAGTAAGTATTCATGGAAAAGGTAACATCTCTGAATGGGCAGCATGAGTTCTGGAAATAAACTACTAAAAAATATTACACAGTGCACCTTTAAGTCAAGACAGGCTAGCATTTTCTGTTTTCCCAATACCTGTTACCTTAAGAGGACTCTTGAGAGTTAGAGTTACCTTAAGAGTTACCTTAAGGGTACTCTAGCATTACAGAAGACAGACATGGGCTGGGGCCCCCAATGTTTGGTTTCTATGCCAGACAGAAGGGAAATTAAACATAGCTTGACAATTGCAAGTGGAGGACATCTGGAGAAAGTAATAGTAAAAAAACAATAACCCACATGTGGAGAGAGAGAGAGAGAGAGAGAGAGAGAGAGAGAGAGAGAGAGAGAGAGAGAGAGAGAGAGAGAGAGAGAGAGAGAGAGAGAGATTGTTTCCTGAGGGGTCATTTCCTCTGTTACTGTGCCTGCCTGCGGACGCCAAGTATTCATCAGACGTGGAGCAGCCAGACGGGGTCCCCATGAGAAGCTTCCATTACTGCAACGGCCAAGCCTTGAACGCGCACACATGTAACCGGTGGTCATCCCGAACTTTTATTCTGACGGGATAACGACACTCCCCTTTCCTTCAGGTGTGTAGCATAAATAATTGCGGTGGTAGCTAGTTAGAAAAGACGCCGTGTTTTTGGATACGGTCGAGTGTAGCGTGAGCACACCGCTCTCTCTCTCCCTCCGTTTGTGGTTGAGCCACCGTACAGGAAAGCCCTGTCCATCGGCGGCTGGCGTGGGGTCGGCTGCTGTTCTGGGATGGTGTGCTGAGCTGGGCAAACTCAAGTGTCGCTGGTGATGTTCTTCCACTTTGTGTCCTGTGTGGTTGACTGCTTGCATGCCGCTTCGAGAGAACCAGAGGAGTTGGTGCCTTCGACTACACTGATGCAGTGTCACTAGAGAAGGGGGGCATCACTGTTCTTTTCCCAACCTTTTGTATTGTTTTGTCATATTGTGTGAGTGATTCATCCTGTGCAACCTTTTCACTTTGACGTCCGAGACGAAGGGGCTTGTGTAAGTTTCACTCTAACATCCGAGACGAAGGGGCTCGTGTAAGTTTCTACTTAGTAACCGCCAAGACGGAGCTTGTGTATATGATTAGGGTATGAACACTGAAGTATTAGGCCCTACTGGGAGACGTATCTTAAATCTCAGACTCCTTTTGGAACCTATACTTGCTGTAGGGGGAGACCAAAGACGTGTGTCTAACAGGCTTGTGTGTGTGTGTGGTGGCCATTACAAATCTTGCCCTTTTGGCAATTTGTTTTCTTTTTACAATTTGATTTACTAACTTTGTTTGCCGTGCAATTTTGTCATTTGGTCTACCCCTCGTGCAATTAGCACTTTTGCATACTAGCACATTTGCACAATTTTGTATATTAAGATGGCGTGCCTACAAATACTGTAAAAGGTTCACACTCTATTTTTGTATATTGGACTGAGCCCATGAGGCATATTCTCAGACACAGAGACTCATTACGAAAAGAAAGAAAATAAAAAGAACTCTGAATTGTATGACAGTTGTATCTCTTGTTATTCACTAACCTGTTGCGGGGAAAGTCAAATCAAGTGTTTGATGGTTGGGTTCTCTCACCCTAACAAATGAGAGTGGCGTAGTCACTAAACATCTTAAAAATATAAAAAATATAAAAAATATTACGGTAAAGAGATAACGCAGGCCACACACACACACACACACACACACACACACACACTGGGCCTTTTGTTTTCGAGGAGGGTCACTGGGTTTCTGGGTTAAATGTTTTAACATCTGCGTTCAGCTCCACAGAAGCAGGGGCAGGATATTACAACTCTATCAAATGCATAACATCTTTCAGGAGCTCTAGTAAACTACAACAGGTAGTTGAGTAGAAGAGGTCATTTCACACTCATGGGTAAATCTGTGGAATGAATTGCCTCACCAACAGACTCCATACAAAAAAATAGTGTGAGCCAAGTTGCCATAGAAACTGGTTTAAGCTGCCGGGTAATAGACTTATGTATCATATCACTGTCATGTTTAGTTTTACTTAAAATTAAAATTACCTCAAATTCCACCAGTGTCGTCCTGGAGATGTCAGTACAGCATGGAGCAGGAATGTTGCAGAGGGATCTAAAGGTGTCAGAGCACCAGCCTGAGCTTGAAATTATTCCCGGTGAGATGGCAAGATAAACAGAATTAGATACTTTATGTTAACAGTTGCGAGGTCTTTTGGGGGCTCTGACAGTAAGTAAGCAAAGCCAGAGGCAAGGCTATACAGTAGATTTCCCTGCAGATGTCTGTATTCAATTTCTGACATCTGATGAACTGAAAAATAAGGTGTGAAAAGTGTCCCCGTCGCTCTACAGATGGTCAGAGCCTTGTACTGTAAGTCTGACAGTTCCGTTTAGTGTTTTATTGAGCTTTGACTCTACTGTTAGCCATTAACTTCCCAGCGCTGCAGCAAGAGTAGGCACATCACCCCCACCCCACCCCCTCTCCCGTCACCCCTCTGCCATTCCCACCCATCTGCCATTTCAACTCTCCAGTTTCGTCTGCCATCATATGAGCCGTCATGCCAATATCCTCCATTGACACAGGTTTGCCCAACTCTTTTATTGATGGCAAAAAAGGAGGAGGTTGAAATCAGGGAAGGAATGACGACCTATGGTCCGTTATAAAGCAGCTCTGTTAGTTGACCAGACTGTGAAATTACCTCATGAAGGAGAAGGGTTTGGGTGAAGAGAGGAGAGTGAAAGAGGGGGGAAAACACCTCATAAAAGACACTTGTGCATGGAACGACATACAAATCAATGTTATTCATGGCCAGAGAGTGTGTGTGGACCCTCTTTGAGCAAAGCAGACTCTGGATCACTTCCTTATTCATTAGGCCACGGAGGCTCATTGTGGTGCAGGGAAGCGCCAGCCTCAAACCGCAAGAGGACCCTTTGCCAGCAGGTACGGACTTGTAAGACCCTGTATTTATGAGCACCATTCAGGCCCAAATGTGGGCAAACGAGGTGGAGATATGTAGTGGGGAAAGGAGACAGAAGAGATCGAGAGGGAGAGAGAGGAAGAAAGGGAGAAGAAGGAGAGGCATGAAGTGGGGAGGGTGCAGTGAATGTCCTTTTAATGTTCTCATTTTCCCAAAATGAGCCCCAGGGAGAACTCCGTCTGGCCGGCCAGTCCCACACAAAAGTGGGCTTGTGAGCCTGCATATAAAAGGATTATTATTATTTAAAAAAAAAAAATGTTTTAAAGGAGAAGAAGAACTTGTGACTGGCGCGCTCCTTATTGGGTAAGGCGATGATGAAGGGATAAATCAGTTCACCTCTGTGGGGACCCACTAGCTTCACTGCACTCGGCTCTCAGAGTTTCTTCCATTCACTAATTTGTTTCTAGTGAGATTATGTGAGGAAAGAAACATTAAAGAAATTATATTTTCAAGGTGAGGGGGTCTTCTACTGGATTTAAAAGGGGGAAAAGAGGGGAAAGGAGGGCTCTGTTTCTTTTTTTTCTTTTAAACCCCCTGATTATCCGCTAGCGATGTTTTGCCATGTCAACAAGAGCACGTTTTTATGAACAACACAAACAAGGAGCGGGGACGGGAGTGGTAAAAGGATGAAAAACAACACACAATATGGTTGCTCCTTGATGTCACACCCCAGAATGCAAAACTCATTTGCATAGGAAACAAATCTATGCTTAATTGGTGTCAAATTATCCAATCACCAATTAAGCCCGGGGGGGCTTGATTTGAATATGGGGAAATCGCCTGGAACTAATGGAGTGTTGCTCCTTATCAGGAGGCGTTGATGGGAGCACTGGTGTCACCAAGACACAGAAGAAAATGAGGACTTACGGTAAAAGGACAATAGCTCTCTTACTGTATCTGACCAGTTAATTAAGCACTGAAACCGTTTTCAAACAAGACACTTTTTTATCAGTGCATGTGGTTGTATCTATTGTCTCTGTGTCTTCACGCATGACGGATCAGAGGTTAAAAGAGTGGGACGGGTAAAGCTTGCTGATCTGTGACCTGTTAACAACTATGAGTGTGTCGTCCATAATACTTCTCAAAGGTGCAACTGGCCTGTGCACAGCACATTTCATACTGGCTGATGAAGCTAGACTAGGGTCACAGTGCAGAAACTGACTGGTGCTAAATGAGGCTGTTGGCTGGAGTGAAAATGCACGGTAGGCAGGTAGGTGGCAATTCAAAGCTTTTGCAGTGGTGGCAACCAAAGCCAAGGCAGCCTCCAAATGCTGAGCTGTTGTTGACCATACATCATCATTCACACTACACTGCACTCCCCCACCCACACACACACACAAATACACACTAATTTATGCGGCAGCACCACACCACTCTGCAAAACACTGATATCTAAATTAAGGATAAATCTAAATCCGATATTTGCATCGGTATCGGCCGATACGCGTGTGGTTTTGGCATTATTATTTTATGTCATTCTGGTTTTTTTTAAAAGCACCAAGACACTTTATTTTTTTATTACTTGATTGTTAGACATTACTTGATTGATAGAGTGGGTGTTTAAATGTTACAAGTTCTACCTCAATTTGATAATGTTAAAGGAATGTTTATTTTTAACTTGAGACCTGGAATATTTGTCATTTTTTTAGAACCTTTTCTTAAACCCATATCGGCCGCAAATATCGGGTATTGGAAATCGGGTATTGGCCAAGGGTGATGAAAAAAAAATCGGTATCGCATCGGCCATTAAAAAATCTGTATTGGTCGACCCCTTATCTAAATCCATAATCACATACACACACAACTTGCATTAATACACACACACACACACACACACACACACACACACACACACACACACACACACACACACACACACACACACACACACACACACACACACTCTCTGCATGCAAATTAATGGCCTGTCTTCTGTCCTAATCAGCAACCTGCTACAGTTGGTGAAATATTTGTATTCCAATGAGCACAGTGGACCATGTAATAGATTTCCCCTTAAAGATTACGCACACAGAGCCACTGACTTTTTAATCTTGAAGTTGGTCACGTCACTTATTGGTTATTTGGGGCGGTTTTGCGGTTTCATAGTTCATCAGCACTGAGCTGCAGGGCAGAGAGGTGGCTTCCAGAGGTTTGCATAGGTCATTACTGATGATGCAGTCATTTGTCACTAAGACAACTACCTGTAGTTAGGAAATGGATCGCACTCAGTTTTTTCTTCTTTCTTATCCTTTTCTTTTTATTCAAACATTGCAGGGAATGTTTAAATAAAAAGAAAAGAATAAGAAAGAAGAAAAAACGGAGTGCGATCCATTACCTAACTACTTGATTATTTCAGAGACGCACCAACAAGACGGTATAGCACAGTGTGTGGAAGATCACTAAGACAACTGGAAATGGATACCCCAGCTTTGATAAGTTAACAAGGTGAAAGGCATGGCATGCAAACTCTCCAAAAAGCAAATGAGAAAAGCAAAAATTTTCCACTCATAATGAATACTCAGAATTTCGATGGTGGCGGTAAGTATTTGTGGAAAGGGTAGCATTTGTGAATGGGCAGCATGAATTCTGGAAATAAACGGGCTTTAGACTGGTTCATCTACTGTACTGTATGTCCAAAGACTCTGGGGTTCATGTGGTGAAAGAGATGAGATTCCGCTACTGGAGGATCTGCAAACCTGGACTCAGGTCATGTAGAGGGGTTAACAACCCAAAATTGATTGTATTAGTGCACAGGTAGACCTAGTAACCACAGCTCCCATTCCCTTCTGCTGTATGTGCTGCTCCATGCCCGGGGGTTGGAAGTGGGTGTTTTCAGGAGAGAAAGTGATTTCTGTTGAGAAAAAAAGTCTGCATCTCATCTCCATCCGTCATGTACAGTCTCTGATATGAGAAGCAGGTCATCTGTGGCCTTGTTGTCACGGACCAGACAGAAGGGGACCACAAATGCGTCACGATTTGAAAGTTTATTGATCTCTTGGGGAAAGGGAGTTGGGAGAGCGAGTCTTGGGGACCTGTGTGTGTGTGTCCCCCAGCAGCAGAGAAGCGTCCGATGGTGGTGGAGGGTCCGCGAGTCCTGGGGGGGGGGACACACACACACAACAGGAGAGATCAATGAACGCAGAAGTACAGGCAAGGATAGGCAGTAATCGTGGTCGTAAAGTCAGAAAGGCAGGTCGGTTTACCGGGGATCAAGATCAGGCAGGTTTGCAGAGCGGAAGGCAGGTCGGGTTGTCAGGGGCTGGAGATCAAGCAGGTTGCAATCAGGTCCGGGTTCGATCACAGGAGTCAGAGTTGTAGCCAGGAAACAGGAGTCACAGGAGTGAAGTTCACAGACGGTCTGACAAAGGAGAACTGAAAACCAGAGCTTTAAATACAGAGGGTAACGAGTAGAGGGAATGCAGTGCAGCTGGATGGCCAATGAGGTGAGAGAGTGAGAACAGGTGGAGCAATTAGTCAGAGCAGAGTGGAGAGTGAGGGATAATTGAAAGTGATTAAGCTTGTAGACAGAAGCCAGGAGAGATATCATGACAGAACCCCCCCCTCAAGGGACGGCCCCAGAAGTCCCCAAGCAGCACCACCAAACCGGGCGGGTGGAGGGGAAGCCGGCGGAGGGTCAGAATTCCTCAGAGCGATCGGACTCCATTGCTTCATACTCAGGGGGAACCGGCAAATCCACTCCATCCAGTGGTCCCACCGCCTCACCATCCGAAAGCACATCAGAATCCAGGACACGCGCCGGGACTGGTTCAGGCTCAGGCTCAGGCATTGGGCGGGCTACAGGTCGGGACCCCCTGGGGCGGCCACGCTGGACGGAGGGCTGGTCAGGATGCTGACGATGGAAATCAGTGATGAGCGTCCGATCCACGATTTGTCTGGCAGGCACCCAGGACCTTTCTTCCGGACCATAACCTTCCCAATCCACCAGGTACTGGATTCCTCTTCCCCTTCGTCTGGACCGGAGCAGTCTTCGGACAGAAAAGACAAGGCCTCCATCAATGAGACGCGGAGGAGGAGGAGGCGGTGCAGCCGGTAGCAGCGGGCTGTTGTGAACTGGCTTTATTTTCGAGACATGAAAGGTAGGGTGCACTCTCATGGACCTGGGTAGTTGTAGCCGGACAGCAGTTGCGCTGATGATCTTCTGGATGGGGAATGGGCCAATAAACCTCGGAGCTAGCTTTCGCGACTCAACTTTAAGTGGCAGGTCCTTGGCAGAAAGCCACACCTTCTGGCCCACATGGTAGGTCGGCGCCGGAGTCCTCCGACGATTGGCCCCGATAGAGTAACTGTTGACAGATCTGAGGAGTGCGGCACGGGCTCGAGCCCAAGTGCGGCGGCATTGCCGGGCATAGGCGTGGGCCGAGGGGCAGGTGACCTCTCCCTCCTGGCTGGGGAAGAGTGGTGGTTGGTAGCCGTAAACACACTGAAAGGGGGACATACCAGTGGCAGAACAGGTAAGGGAGTTGTGGGCATACTCCACCCAGGTCAGTTGTTTTGCCCAGGCCCGGGGGTTAGAAGAAGCCGTGCAACGGAGTGCCTTCTCCAGTTCCTGGTTTACTCGCTCTGACTGACCATTGGACTGCGGGTGAAATCCAGATGATAGGCTTACTGTGGCCCCCAGCAGATGGCAGAATTCTCTCCAGAAGGTGGAAGTGAATTGCGGGCCCCGATCAGAGACAATGTCCCTAGGCAGTCCATGTATCCGGAAAGCGTGGTCTAAGACCACCTGGGCGGTCTCCTTGGCAGATGGTAGCTTCGGGAGGGGGACGAAATGCGCCATCTTGCTAAAACGGTCCACAATGGTGAGGATAGCAGTCATGCCGTCGGATGGGGGCAGGCCAGTTACAAAATCCAGAGAGACGTGGGACCAAGGTCGTGAGGGTACAGGTAGGGGCTGGAGCAGGCCGGCTGGGGGCTGGTTGGAGGATTTGTTCTGGGTGCAAACGTGACAGGCACGGACATATTCACGAACGTCCCTCCAAAGAGTTGGCCACCAGAATCGCTGGGAAAGCAGACGGCAGGTGCGATTGGATCCAGGGTGGCAAGCAAGACGGGATTTGTGACCCCACTGCAGAACCTGAGATCTCAATTCTTTAGGGACAAAGAGACAGTTTGTGGGGCAGGCACTGGGCCCAGGTTGGTTGCGGAGAGCATCCTGCACTTGCTTCTCAACATCCCAGGTTAGGGCAGCGACAACACAGGGGCCAGGCAGGATGGACACAGGTTCCTTGATGTGCATGTCGTCTCGCTGAAACTGACGGGACAGAGCATCAGGCTCGGTGTTGCGTGATCCTGGGCGGTAAGACAGTGTAAAGGTGAAGCGGGTGAAGAACAGAGCCCAGCGGCACTGTCTGGAATTCAGACGTTTGGCGGTGCGGATGTATTCGAGATTCTTATGGTCAGTCCAGACCAAGAATGGGACCGTTGAGCCCTCCAGCCAGTGGCGCCACTCCTCCAGAGCAAGCTTTACAGCCAGTAGCTCACGGTTGCCGATGTCGTAATTCTGCTCGGATGGTGATAGCCAGCGAGAGAAGAACGCACAGGGGTGTAGTTTGCCATCCTCTGCTGCTCGTTGAGAGAGCACAGCACCGACACCCACATCAGAGGCGTCCACCTCCACAATGAACTGCCGGTCAGAGTCAGGCATCTGGAGGATGGGGGCAGAAGTGAAGCGGGACTTGAGGGTGCTGAAGGCATCACTGGCTGCTGAGGTCCAGATGAATGGTTGTTTGGGGCTGGTCAAGGCAGTGAGAGGGGAGGCGACAGTGCTGTAATTGCGGATGAATTTACGGTAGAAATTAGCAAATCCAAGGAACTGCTGCAGCATCTTTCTATTTTCTGGTATGGGCCATGAAGTCACAGCTGACACCTTGGCTGGATCCATTTGGATGTTCCCCTCTGCTACAATGTACCCCAGGAAAGCCACTGACCGAGCATGGAACTCACATTTCTCTGCCTTGACGTATAGGGAGTTTTCCAGGAGGCGATTGAGGACTAGCTGGACATGGCGGGTGTGTTCTGACTGGGTTCTGGAGAAGATCAAGATGTCATCGAGGTACACAAAGACAAACTTGTTCAACATGTCCCTTAAAACATCATTGACCAGAGTCTGGAACACTGCAGGGGCGTTTGTGAGTCCGAACGGCATAACCAGGTACTCATAATGGCCAGTTGGGGTGTTGAATGCCGTCTTCCATTCATCTCCCTCCCTTATTCGCACAAGGTGGTAAGCGTTCCTCAGGTCCAGTTTGGTGTAGACTGTGGCTCCCTGGAGTAGCTCGAAGGCAGAGGTGAGCAGCGGAAGAGGGTACCGGTTCTTGATGGTGAGGTCGTTCAAGCCCCGGTAGTCGATGCAGGGGCGAAGGGACCCATCCTTCTTCCCCACAAAGAAAAACCCAGCACCAGCAGGAGAAGAAGACGGACGTATAATGCCAGCTGCCAGAGAGTTAGTGATGTATTCTTCCATGGCTCTTCTTTCGGGGGCTGACAGAGAGTAGAGGCCACCCTTGGGTGGAGCGGTTCCTGGACGGAGGTCTATGGCGCAGTCATAGGGCCGATGTGGGGGCAGTGAAGTGGCCTTGGCTTTGTTGAAGACCTCCCGGAGTCCGTGATAGCACTTGGGTACGTTGGAGAGGTCAGGGACAGAATCGGCGGGTACTGAACTAGAGGGTGGCATGGCAGAGCGCAGACAGGTCCGGTGGCAGTCCTTACCCCACTCAGTGATGGTCCCGGTCGTCCAGTCAAGATGCGGGTTATGCTGGCGGAGCCAAGGGTAGCCCAGGATAAGCGGTTGGCCCGGGGAGCAGAGCAGGTGAAAGCTGATAGTTTCGTGGTGATTGCCTGACAGGATCATGGAGATGGGGGTAGTGACGCTGGTGACTGTGCCAAGGAGATGACCATCAAGAGCTCGGGCTGGGACAGGACAGGGCAATCGATGGCTCCCCAACCCCAACTGACGGGCCAGCTCAATGTCCATGATGTTGGCCTCGGCACCGGAGTCTACTAGAGCAGTTAAAGTATGGGTGGCTTCAGAGAGGAGGAGTCGAACTTGAAAAAGGGGCTTACGGTTGGTGGAGGGTTGGGTGGACATCGAGCTCAACCGGATCCCTCCTACGTCCGGTGAGCTGCGGCTTTTGCTGGACAGGAAGCAACTCTATGGTTCTCACCGCCACAGTACAGGCACAGGTTGGATGAGATACGACGCTGGCGCTCCGCAGGAGTGAGAGATGCACGGCCAATCTCCATGGGCTCTGGCGGGTCAAGCTGGCTCTGGGGAGTGGCTGAAGAGGGTGGCCGGACAACAGAATGACTCAGAGTGCGAACAGATGTCTGGGTGGAGCGTCCCTTTTCACGTCCACGAGTCTGGATCCGACGGTCAATCCGGACGGCAAGAGCGATGGTCTCATCGAGCGTCGAGGGTTGGTCATGCGAGACGAGTTCGTCCTTCACATAGTCTGCCAGGCTGTGAAGGAAGGCATCCACCTGTGCTGCCTCATTCCATGAACTGCGTCTTGCCAAGGTGCGGAAATCAATGGAAAAGTCTGCCACTGTCCGGTTCCCCTGGCGGATGGTCATCAGAGCCCTGGACGCCTCTGCTGTTGATGAGTCTAGGTCGAATACCTTCAACATTTCCTTGGCGAAGGCATCGAACGAAGCGCAGGCTGGGGTCTGCCGGTCAAATTCAGCGGTTCCCCACAGTCGAGCTCGGCCCGTCAGGTGAGTGATGACGTAGCCCACTCTGGCCCCCTCTGTGGAGAAGGTCCTGGGTTGAAGCGAGAATTGGACCCGGCAGCTGGTTAAGAATGCTCGTACTTGGGCTGGGTTGCCGTCGAAGCGTTCAGGATTGCCGATCTTTGGCTCGTGGGCGCTGAGAGCAACAGGAACTGGAGCCGCTGGAACTGGAACCCCCGGAACTGGAACACCCGGAACTGGAACGTTGGGATCCTGGAAAGACGCTGGGGCAGAGAGGAGACTTGGTGCAGATGGTGCCGTTGCAGTTGTAGCTGGAGCAGGGGTATGAGCAGATGGAGCAGGAGCATGGGCAGATGGAGAAGCCATGTTGGTGAGCATTTGTAAGATCTGGGCTAGCTGTTGTTCTTGCTGTTGGATCTGCTGTTGGTGATGGTGAAACTGCTGTTGTTGTTGGTGACCGAGCTGAACTAATGACGAGATGTCTCCAGTCATCCGACGCACCTCTCCCTCGGTCTGTTCCAGGCGCTGCATGGCAGTTGGTGTTTCAGGGTTTTCAGAGGTTTCCATGCTGGGTGAATCGTGCGCTGGGTCCATTCTGGTCAGACCGTTCTGTCACGGACCAGACAGAAGGGGACCACAAATGCGTCACGATTTGAAAGTTTATTGATCTCTTGGGGAAAGGGAGTTGGGAGAGCGAGTCTTGGGGACCTGTGTGTGTGTGTCCCCCAGCAGCAGAGAAGCGTCCGATGGTGGTGGAGGGTCCGCGAGTCCTGGGGGGGGGGGAACACACACACAACAGGAGAGATCAATGAACGCAGAAGTACAGGCAAGGATAGGCAGTAATCGTGGTCGTAAAGTCAGAAAGGCAGGTCGGTTTACCGGGGATCAAGATCAGGCAGGTTTGCAGAGCGGAAGGCAGGTCGGGTTGTCAGGGGCTGGAGATCAAGCAGGTTGCAATCAGGTCCGGGTTCGATCACAGGAGTCAGAGTTGTAGCCAGGAAACAGGAGTCACAGGAGTGAAGTTCACAGACGGTCTGACAAAGGAGAACTGAAAACCAGAGCTTTAAATACAGAGGGTAACGAGTAGAGGGAATGCAGTGCAGCTGGATGGCCAATGAGGTGAGAGAGTGAGAACAGGTGGAGCAATTAGGCAGAGCAGAGTGGAGAGTGAGGGATAATTGAAAGTGATTAAGCTTGTAGACAGAAGCCAGGAGAGATATCATGACATTGTTGTCAGGATGTGTTTCCATCAGATGACACATGTCTGTGAATGTTGGCGTGAGATGCCTTTCAGCTGTCTGAGCTGACGTGAGAAACTCTCAGCTTGTGGGTGCCTGTCTTTGAATGTTGTAGTGAGTGTTTTTATGGGTGTCTGCAGCGGTGTAGTCTACTTTTTTGAAGTGGGTATACTGTATATTCGAGCATTTTTTGAAGTGGGTATTCTGTATATATTTATGCTATTCTAAATAATGCATAAAACAATTTTAAGTGGGTATACTGAAGCCCCTAAAATTTAGAAGTGGGTATACTCCGTATACCTGTGTTCTACGTAGACTACACCACTGGGTGTCTGTGAATGTGGTTGCACACACACACACTCGCCTTTGCATAACTGTGTGTCAATGTCTTGGGAATAGTTGCTTAACATGGCAGCAGACACTTTATACAGGATGAGATGAAACACGAGACGGTCAACGTCCAGACACCCCTGAACGGGAAGCCCGTGGATGTCAATCAGCTAATTATGGACCTCTTCGACCCGAGCCTGGAAATTACATTTGTGCAACTGTACACTCCCTCCCCGCATGTGAAATACCAGATGAGGCATTTCCATCCCGTAAGGGGCCTCATCACCTTGATGGACATACAACATCAAAAGACGCTGGAACTCATGAGAACGGAGGGCCATAAATACTGGAGCCACATAGATGACATGGAGCGGAAGTTGGGGCCCCAACTTGAAGCGCGACTCGAGGTTGTTTGACAACCTCATCTCCAGGCACCCCGTCCTTGTGCCCTTCAGGGGCGACGGCCTCATCCATGTTTTGAAAAAGACCGTGAGGCACATAGCAGACTATTTGGGGAGTCTTCTGATCAACCACTCTGGCAAGGGGGGCTTTCAGGGCTCTTGGAAGGCCTATCAAATGGAACTTGCTTTTGATGAGGTGGCCTACGGACATTCCCTGAGCAGGTCGGACCGCCTGTACTCCAGGTCCCTTGGAACATGCACAATCAGTGAAAGGAGCCTGTCTCATGTCCGGGGTTTCCTGGGTTTGGAGCCATGCAACAAGCGCGGCTGAGGGGGACAAGCCTCCACCACTACAGATGTGGACAGGGAACACACAACTCCAGTTCCGGGTCTGGAGGCTGTTCCCCTTGACGGACCTCCTGGAGGCAGCACCTGCCATTGTCGGGCTGAGATGCTGCGTGTCATTGTCGCCGACCTATATGACACCAGAGCGCTCCCCATGCATCTGTTAACAGCCAACAAGCTTCCAGCGGGCCAACGGCTAGTTGGCAGCATCTCTGCACAGGATTTGTCACATCAGTTGGGGAAAGTTCAGATCTTCTCCTTCCCTCATGTCTTTGGGAGAGGGAAACAACTTGCTGAAGCTGCTGGCCTAGATGTCAGTGACTGCATCCTCCAAGGGTTGGCGGGGCTGAAAGTAAAGTATTTCCCCCTCATGAGAAGCAAAGATCCAAAGAACCGCTACTGTGTCAGGAGGGTGCCTGACACCTACCAAGCGGTGCATTCTCGAAACGAGGAGCCAACAGAGGAGGCCAAGATTGCGACACTTGCCAGCGTCATTGCCACTGAGCTGGAGAGTCGCAAGATATGCTACTCCAGGACCTTGGAAAAATATCTGACCTATGGGATGCCCTGGCTGCCCATGGTCCTGAGGCGGCTCCCTAGCTTGGAAGGCGATGACAAGCTGAAGACACTGGCATTCATCAGTGCAGTGGCTTTGAAGATGAACAACGAATTTGTTGAATATGAGGCCCTGCGGGACTTACACAGGGACATGCCTGTCAGCCAAGACACCCTGAAGAGGAAGGTGATCCTGGCCCCTGAGCTGATGGAAAATTTCACAGTGTTCAAGATGTTCAAGCTCCACAAAGCCATCCCGTACAGGGTGTTTACACCAAAGCCTGCCGTTAAATCTGAGGCCAAGAAAGCGCCTAAAGAACAAATTCAAGAAGAGGAAGTGCCAGAGATAGAAACGCAGCACGAATACGTATCAATGTTCTCCAGGAGCAAGGTCTTGGCTGGAACAGCTAAGCTGAGGTGGACGGCATGGGAAATGGACCAGGCAACAGCACATCCGGACATGACACACAAGGAAGCTTACAGACAGTATGTTATTGCAAATGGAAATGCACGTGAGGACGGAGATCTCCTTCACAAAGAAGAGGAGACAACTCTTGAAGTCTTAAAAAGGATGATTCCCTGTAAATATTGTGAATAGTTCAATCAAATAACAGTTCCCAGGACCCAAAAAAACAAAAAAACCTCAAGTTCCAAGGACCAAAAAAAACCCTTCACTCTTGTGGTGTAACAGCAACACAGCTATCCTTTGGGTGGCAGTACCAGGTGCAACTCCTGGCAAGAGTCGGTTATTCAGTTCAGGAACCAAAGGTTTTAACCCTTACTTTCAAAAATGGGGGACTTTGGCAAAAAAAAAGTTAGGGTGCGAAAAAAAAGTTCACCAAAATCTATACCAATGTGCTCCTAACAACTTTCCTGGGGAAGTTTTTTGGCTGTGGGACTTCTGTGGGAAACGGTTTTTCGCGAATATCTCCGGAACGGTACGTCGTAGAGACTCGGGAGTTGGTCGCGTCAGACATAATTTGGTCCCGTGTCTCTACGACCTTGCGTTCCGGAGATATGAGCAAAATAAATAGGTTTCCGGCCATAACTCCGCCCCCGAACGTCGTAGAAACTTCGCGACACTTTGAGAATGAAGCTGAGGTCAAGCCGAAGACGTGGATATAAGTTACTACTCGGTGCAACTTTCAGGGCCATTTTAAAGCTCTAAAACCCAAATGGTAGGAGGGTACCATCCGTAGTTTTAACCCTATATCCTAACCCTAACCCAGATGAAAGAGGAGGACAGGCTGAAACAGCTGACCTTCGTCAGCTGTGTGGGGTTGCGAATGAACAGAGACTTCATTGATTATGCTGAGTGGCGCACCCTGGGAGAGGAAATCCCCCTGAGCCAGGAGCTCATGAAGAGGAAACTTATCCTCGACCAGTTCCTACTCGAGCAAGTGACGACGATGAAAGTGTACAAACTCCATTACAGCATCCCGTACAAGCTGGTCTTTCCCAAGGCAAACAATCCACCGCCCAAGCCTGTGCCAGAGGATCCTGAGCAGCAGGTGGAGGTCCAAGAGGTGGAGGCAGCCGAAGTGGATGATGGGGCAGTGGGGGAAGTGTGGAACGAAGCCCGCACCTTGCCTGGCAATGTCAGAATCAAGTGGACTGAGGTAGAACTTGACCACCTGACGAAAAATCCAACGATGAGCCACAAAGAAGCCTACGAAGCTTACAAGAAGTGGTGTACGAAAGAAAAGATTCCCATCAGAACATTCTTCTCGTTCAGGAAGAAGAGGAGGGAATACTTGAAGAAAGAGTAAGAGGAGGAAGATTGCAAGTGTAAATAGTTCCATTTAAAGACAAAAGAACAAAAAAAATACAAAAACCCCCAAAAAACCCTATGTTCAAGGGAACAAAAAAAACAACCCCCACTCTTGTGGTGTAACAGCAACACATTCATTCTTTGGGTGAAAGTACCAGGTGCAACTCCTGGCGAGAGTTGGTTGTTTATTTTGTAACATTTGGTGGAAAAATGTTCAAATTATGTATACAAAAATGTTCCAAATGACCTGAAACGTACTCCTAACAACTTTCCTGGGGAAGTTTTTTGGCTGTGGGACTTTGGCGTTTTTTTCGTTCCCAGTCGTTCCTATGGAAAACATTTTTTCGCGAATATCTCCGGAACGGTACGTCGTAGAGACTCGGGAGTTTTTTAATTTGGGGTCAAGGAACACGCCTGTCTTGGTCCCGTGTCTCTACGACCTTGCGTTCCGGAGTTACAAAATAAAGTTGTTTCCGGTTATAGCTCCGCCCCCGAAAGTCGTAGAGAGCTGGGTGGTCTCAAATGAAAGAAGAGGTCTTACCGAAAACAATACACTTAGCCCCATCTCTCTGTGACCTTCCCATCCAGAGATATGGCCCTCTGAAAAGGGGTAACTTAAAGTTACGGGGGTAACTTTGGGGGTTTTTACCCTATACCCCTATATCCCTAACCCTAACCCCTGAAAAGTGTCGGAATAGCGGCATGTCGGAATAGCGCTATGTCGGAATAGTGATTGCCCCCCAACATGGTTTATGCATGCACATCTTTCACCTGTCTGGCATCAAGAGTCAATTGCTTGCTGAGCTGCGCTGCTATTTATCCAATCATCTCGCCGCATAAGCATTTACGACTGCTCAAACCTAATCGGTGCTTTCAGAATATCTGCTGCCGGTCGCTGGCAGATGACATGTGCGAATCACATCAGGTAGCTACTTACATGGGGTTGCTACAGAGTCTGCACCACTTGATCCTACAGGCCGCAAGCAGAACATATTGTTGTGAAGTGCTGCGCATGCACAGTTCAAAATTAGCAGTAAGAAAAGGTTTACAGTGTTACTTTCATATAGTTGGGCCAATCCTAGATAGCATTTATAATCTGGTTTTCATTGCGATTCCAGCCAAAGGGTTTGTGTATCACTCAGTTGTCCCATTCCTGTTTTTAGATGCGTCTTAGCATCTCTATAAAAGGGTATGTCCGTCCGTCCGTCCGTCGGTCTGTCAGTCTGAAACGCATTCTCTAAATTGTAATTCCCTCCTGTGTCCATAAGACGGCAAAGTTGAGTTATTGGCCTGGAGCTCCCAGGGCCCCTCTGCATAGACTGACAAATCTTTGTCCGCCTGTCGGACTGATCCTCATTCATTCTGAGATGCCCTTGGTCTTTCTAATCTGAGGCATCGCCAAGATGGCCGCCAAGACTTATGGGTAAAGATTTTGGTGATAGCGTTTGTGTGTGTGCTGTTATCTGCTTCATTACTGACTAGATAACCTGACTTACGTCATCTGGCTGCGTTCACCACCAACTATACGCAGGGTATTCCCTTTCCTGAAAGTATTACCAAGAGTCCGGTAATAGAACAGGAGGTAAAAGAGACTATCACGTTCTCTTTCTCTCTGGCTCCCCTCAACAAGAAAGAGAAACAGAGAGGATACAGATTGAGAGAAAAAGATAGACATGCAGAGAAAATAAAAGAAATATGAAGAGGGGTATAGCGAGATAAAAAAAAGAAAGAATGAGAAAGATTGACAGAGTGATAAAAAGAGAGAGACAGACAGAAGGAAAGAGCTATTATGGAGGTGAAGTGGAGGGAAGTGTTATTGGTGTGGAAAGGGTCCGTGGCCACACCTGCAGCAGTCAGACTGCACCTCACAGCAGTGGCAGTTCAAACACCCGTCCCACACTCACGCACCACAGTTAGTGAGCAGCGACGCCCAAATGCACACAGTTCACAGAGGGGGTCAGATGGAGAGAGAAAAAATAAACACAAGCTCACAGTCAGGTCCAAAGAAAGTAGACTGGAGAAGAACGATTATTGGCTGGAAAATGCATGCCGTGCACAGGGGCGTAGCCTGAGGACACAGCCATGATGGATATAACATACCTGTATGACTCCCATGTCCCACTCCGGATGTCTGGAATTTGAATTGCATTGTGGGTGCGAGCGGCTGCTGCGAGTTCCGGCTCCGATTGAAAGAGGATGTTCGGTTGTCATGTTCAGTTGTGGTCAAATTAACTACAGCAATGGGGATAATTAACGACAGCTGACAAAATGTGTGTGTCCTCTGACATGTTCCACACTCCCTGGCAGTAGGAGCATTGCACTTTACCATGCCACTAGTACTGACAGTAGAAGAGGAAAGTGACTCCAGGGGCAGCCATGCCGTACTACATACTGACACGAGTGAATGGTCTTCTCTTGATCGTCTTTGGTCAGGTCTTCACACAGCAATATGGGAGCATCCCAACACACACCTCCACACACTTTGCAGAGAGCCAGAGAAAAAGAAAGAGGGAAGGAAGAGAGTGATGGAAAACGTGGTGAAGAGAGAAAAGAATAGAATAAGGGATGGAGGGAGAAAATGAAAGAAAGTGATGGAGAGAAAAAAGGTTGTGAGAGAATGTCATCGTGATATTTCTCCCTCTCTCTTTCTCTCTGTCTTTCTCTCTCTCAGACAAAGGAAATATAGGCTACAGACACAGAAAATGAACAAGCTGGCGGCCCACCAAAGCCATTCAAAACGCTTCAAGATTTCCCATTGGTCACCGCAGGAAACTGCTTCTCCAAGAAGCTGTTTCTTGGTCAGTTTCACGTTGAACCCTTTTTTCTTGACCTTATTTCAAATAGCCTAAAAGTTTAATATTATTTTATTTTCTGTTGTATCTAATGTTTGCCAACCCCTTCCATACTGACCACTGAAACTCTGTTGATTGCAGCTTTTAATTATTTCTACGTGCTATTTTGTTGTTTTTATTTTAACTCCTTAGCGCAGAGAATATGTTACAAACTTACTGTCACCAAAATTGTAATGGCTATGTTTTAATCTGTTACTTGAGGCTATCTGTCATCAGGCGCGTAGGCGTGGGTGGGCCTGGGCCCGCCCACTTGACATCTAGGCCCGCCAATCCTATGACGATGCTGAGTCAGTCGACTCGACACTGTTGCCTCATTGTATTCCTATATCATGTTGTATTTGCACCAAGCGAGAATAAATACAAGATGGTGTAACTTCAATCTGCTCACAACATTACCGTGCCGTGGCAGCGTACCGTGATCATTACATCCTGTGGCCATTCGGAATGCGGGGGGCAGTATAGCACTGCTTTTGCAGAGCAGCGTCTGCCTGTGTTTGTGCGTCTGTTTGTGCTTCCATGCTTGTCCATCCCCCAGTTTTAGTAGGCTAGTAGTAGAAATACAGTCAGCAAATTGCATGTTTTATTTAGCATTGGGCATTTGATAGGGCATTTGATAATAACACAAGAGTGAGCCCTAAACAAGACCACCATGTGAATTTAAACTCGACTTTTTTCTGTCTTGCATTCACCGTCTCCCAATCCGTCCCTAACTTATTTCGGCACTATTCAAGTCAGGAACGGGTATCCTCAGGATACAGAGTTTGCATACCTACAATTTGAACCGGTAAAGACAATTAAAACCGAGTCAATCAGACAGGAACACCATTGTAATTAAGTGTGTCCTGTAACGCCAGCATGAGAGAGATCGAATTTTAAATTTGGCGACGACATTCTGTCTTCAAAACTGGCATCGGCCGCTTCCAATTTAGGACCATAGGCCTATTCAACCGTTTCCACAACCTCACTGATCACAGTTGCTTCATCTCTAATGCCAGGGCTAAGAATAACGAAAATAGCAAAACAGAGTAGGCTAATAAACCGTAATGGAGAGACTGAGGAGACATGAAATCAAGCGGCGGAGTTCGGACCATTTTGAGTGGACCGATGTCGCTTGCTTTGTGTAGCCCTATCAAGCAAGCCTGTCTGTCTCATTTGTGCGATGAGCACAAAAACACAAATTGAACCACTCGTATAGTGTGAGTCAAACAGACATGAACAACATTGGAGACTAATGAAGTAGTGCCCCGTCATGTCAGCATGAGAGAGGTGATTTTACATTTGGCAACGACATTCTGTCTTTAAAACTGGCGCATGTCGCTTCCCCTATTGCAGGCTATTACCTGATCTATACTGTCGTTACCACAAAAAACAAGGTAGCACAACTTAATACTATTACTAGCCTATATATCTGGTAAATAGTAGGTTGAAGACGGGGGTATTATTGGTGCACTGTTTTTTTTGCGAAGCAGAGTAATCTGCTTCAGTGTAGCTCATTTGTACGTTGATCCCTCCCTCAGTTTTAGGCTACAAGTGGAAAGAGTCAGCCAATTGCGCGTTGCACGTAACATTGGGCATTTGATAATAACACAAGCCTGATCCCTAAACAAGACCGCCAGTCGACGGTGTTTTGTTTTTATTAGCCTAGTATTCTGTCCTGCATTCACCGTCTCAATTCCGCTCCTAACTTATACAGTGCCCTCCATTATTATTGGCACCCCTGGTTAAGATGTGTTTTTTAGCTTCCAATTATTATTATTTTTTTCTAAATAATATGGGACCTTAATGGAAAAAAAGAGAAAAATCCAACCTTCAATACAAGTGCATTTATTCAGTGGGAAAAAAATCCCACATAAAGAAATAATTATTTGACATCAAATAATGTGTATCACAATTATTAGCACCCTGTTGTTAATATTTTGTACAACCCCCTTTTGCCAACAAAACAGCACATAATCTTCTCCTATAATGTTTCACAAGATGGGAAAAGACAGAAAGAGGGATCTTCAGCCATTCCTCTTTGCAGAATCTCTCTAAATCATCCAGAGACCTGGGTCCTCTCCTCTGTACTCTCCTCTTCAGCTCACCCCACAGGTTCTCAATGGGGTTGAGGTCTGGGGACTGAGATGGCCATGGGAGGAGCTTGATTTTGTGTCTGGTGAACCATTTCTGTGTAGATTTGGCCATATGTTTAGGGTCATTGTCCTGCTGAAAGACCCAGTGACGACCCATCTTCAGCTTTCGGGCAGAGGGCAACAGATTTTGATTTAAAATGTCCTGGTATTTCAAAGCATTCATGATGCCATGCACCCTAACAAGGTTCCCAGGGTCTTTGGAAGCGAAACAGCCCCACAGCATCACTGACCCACCCCCATACTTCACAGTGGGTATGAGGTGCTTTTCAGCATGCGCATCTTTCGTGGCACGCCAGACCCACTTACAGTGTTTGTTGCCAAAAAGCTCAATCTTGGTCTCATCTGACCAAAGCACACGGTCCCAGTTGAAGCCCCAATACCGCTTGCGAACTCCAGACGTTTGCGTTTATGATTGTGGGTGAGGAAAGGTTTTCTCCGTGCATGCCTCCCAAACAGCTTGTTGGCGTGTAGACAGCGCCTGATGGTTGATTTGGACACTTTGTGACCCCAGGATGCTACCATTTGTTGTAATTCTGTAACAGTGAGCTTTGGAGATCTTTTGATTTCTCTTACCATCCTCCTCACTGTGCGTGGTGGCAAAATAAACTTGGGTCCTCGTCCAGGCTTGTTTACCACTGTTCCAGTTGTTTTGAACTTCGTAATTATTCCTCTCACAGTGGATATGGGCAGCTGCAGTTGAGTGGCAATCTTCTTGTAGCCTCTGCCTGACCTGTGAAGGTCGACGCACATCTGCCTTACTTGTATGCTGTGTTCTTTTGTCTTTCCCATGTTTAAGAGTGGATAAGAGAAATGGCCTCGGTGTCACGTCATATTTATACCCCAGGGAAACAGGAAGTGATGAATTACTAATTAAATGTTCCTACATACTCTGGTAAACTTTGTAAACTACTGTAGAAATGACAGAAATGCTTCAATTATATTTATTTCCTGGGAATTATTAAGGGTGCCAATAATTGTGGAACAGGTGATTTAGTGAAAAAGAATTATTTTTTAGTCAGGGATTTTTTTTATTTTCCTACAATTCATTTGAGTTGAAGGCTACATTTTCCTAAATTTTTTAGTGTGACAGTATTCTTCTGCAATAAACACTGAATTTATTTAAAGGCTTTTAACACATCTCAACCAGGGGTGCCAATAATTATGGAGGGCACTGTAAGTGACGACTGTTAATTATTTCTGCACTAGCCTATTCAAGTCAGGAACGGATATCCTCAGGGTAGCCTACGGACTAATAGGTTGAAGACGTTTTTTTTATTGGTGCTTGTGAACATTTCATCCTTTCAATGCGCTGTTGTGCGCGATCGATGGGATTCCGGTTAACTGGGGATGGGATGGACTGCACACGTGACAAGACATCTGTTACACCAGGTGTGGCTAATCATCTGTGATTAGGACTGCAAATTCAGTTGCTTCGGTGGAGATGCGAACCATATGACTGGGGAACTATGGGTGCATCCCAATATGTGACCTTGCCTCCTCCACTTGTGCTTGTCTCCTCGTCCCGCCTCCTGGCCCCTCCTCCGTGGAGAAAACGATAAAGTTTCCCAGCTGTCAGCCTCGCCACAACAACTTTTGAGGGATTGTTTTTCATTCACCATCCCAATTGCAAATGAGAAAAAGACTTTACAATTGAGCTTTTGCAAGATATTGAAATATAATGCTGTTGTCAGTGATGTCATCATGACGAGAAGCAAGTGGAGGAGGCAAGTGGAGGAGGCAAGGTCACATATTAAAACGCACTCTATGACTCCTTCGGAGGCTGGATAACCTGTCGCGCCACGACATGTCACAAAAGGCTGTGCAGTCCCGTGCACTACACTGCACTGCTGTAACCCACCCCTCCCCCACAGACAAACATTCATGTTCTGAAAAGTTCAACACGTTCTGAAAATGTTAGCCGCTTTGCATTAAGTTCTCGAGCAGACACTTGTCCACGGTGACGCAACATCGAAAGAGAAAAGCAGAGACTGTTCACAAATAACTGAATAAAGATTTCATTAAAAAAAAAAAAAAACACACAGCATTTGTATGAAAATGTGCTGGGTGACCACACTGCCTAGGCCTATCCAGATGCACGTATAGCAACAATGAGAAAGAGAGGGAGAGACGGAGAGAGAGAGCGATTAGCGCGTAGGCCTATCTCTGTGTGTGTGTGTGTGTAGTGTGTGTGTGTGTGTGTGTGTGTGTGTGTGTGTGTGTGTGTGTGTCGGGGAACATTTGAAGTGAAAAAACAACCCTCCCCCACTTCAGCATCAGATGTTGGTGGTCTAGGCCTACAAGTCAATCCTTGTTTACCCGACTATCTTGTAGCCCAGTCATGAAGTTCATAAAGCCATAATATCGGTAGCCTATAGGCTAAGATATCAAAAATCCCTCCGCAAATTTATGCATTGCCTGAGTTCATAAAACAACTTTATTTAGGCCTGACTTATTTAGCTTACTTTATTGGCCTTATTTAGGCCTATTATCGTATTTAGGCTTTAACGTGGGCCTATTTTATAAAATATCGAAAGAAGGAAAAGAAACGACAGACAAGTTGAGGCTTACTGATCGTAGCCTATTACAGCAAATCGAACATGCGCTTTATGAACACACTAGCCTAAGGGCAAACATCTTCTTGGCACGATTGAGATAACCAGGCCATGCCAGGAATTCAACTACCTGGGCACACACTAAAATACTGACAGACTACAATTGCTTGGATCTTCAGTGGGTTTCGTGGGTCCGGGGGGATGGGTGGTGATGGCACGCTTGATGTATTTTTTCCCCACCCTGCATGCATGCACGCGGACACAGGGTCGGGACATTCACCCAATACCATGAGCAAATGACTGAGTGCGGCTAAATATGCCTGTTGCATAGCGTAGCCTAACTATTCACACATCACGTCAAGTCACAAATTAGTAGTCTCTTGCAGTTGACCTAGGCCTATGCCAAATTAACGTCCTCCCTGTAAGGCTGCAAACAGGTAGATAAATTCAAACAGGTAGATAAGTCGGCTTAGCCTATAGCCAAAGTCTATAAAATGTAGCCTATTTTTTGTAATTTCCAATTATCTAGGCTATGTTTACGATAACGATTTGTTGTGCTACGACTGGTGCTCAAGACAAGTTGGATCATAGTCATCTCAAGTGCTCCCATTAAAAAACGGCTGGGGTGTTACACCGGGAAGACCGCCGTCTTCTCTTTGCTGCCTAAAGCTGGGCTTACACTGTGCGGCTTTTGCCCCGATTTTGCCCTGATTTGGCACTCGCACGACTTTTTGAGAGTCGGGCCGATTTCTTGCTCAATCGCAGGTCAATCGTGAGTCTCGCATCGTGCAGTGTACATGGGGTAACGACAAGCGATTTCGCCTCACGATCGTGTAATCGCAGGGTCGCAAGAAAATCAAAACGGTTTGAAATTCTGGTCGTGGCTCGTGAGTAAATCGCACAGTTAAAGCAGTGCTATGACCCGATTTGACACTTCACATGCACAAATGAATAGGGCCGGGGGATTCGCTGTTGAGCGCGACCTCATCTCCACCTCAGGTGCGCATGTTCCCTCCTCTGCAGACCGGGGAAACATGCCTGTCGCGTTGTACGGTGGAAGCATTTCGCTCGCATCCGACTGTCGGCTCGTGTAGTGTGAGGACGTGAGTCGTGAGTCGTGAACTTTTAAACAGTGAAATTCCATCGTGCAGTGTGAGCAGAAACTCAAGACCCACGAGTGAAAATATCGCACAGTGTATGCCCGGCTTAAATTGTAACAGTTTAAATGCCTCATCTCCAAGCAGCACAATCGAAACTATTGGCTATAAATATAAATAAATAAATATAAATATATATAATATATAAATATATATAAATAGCCAACGCTTACACGCTCAAACGAAGCGCTGTTAGGTTACTGCGGTGAGGTGTATTGCACTCTCAGTAACCTAAACAATATGTAATTGCTGCTGCACAGTTCACGGGTTAGGCTATTTATTCAGTGAGGTTGTGGATATTGACACCTGTCCTCCGCGACCGCGGATAGCCCCCTCCTTTGCGCTTTTCATCTGGCTGTCACGCATCAACTGGAGGAGAGCGCGCAGTTCAAGACAAGCGGCATGACTGCAATCGTCAACAGGCCTACTGTAGTCTAAACAACAGTTCAATGTTCAGCGGTGTCCGTAGTCAAATTAGGCCTATCACAGCGGTGGTAGATGGTTTTTATGAAGACCTGGAGGTCTGATCTATCCTACTTTGCAGCAGACAAAATTGCTGAGTAGTGCCTACGAATGATTCTCCTGCCAGGCTAGCGTTGGACTAACCAGAATAACCAATTTACATGTTGAATGTTGAGAGGAGGCATTTTGAAAAGTCGAAGACTTATTCACGAGGATATCATAGCTACCTTTCCTTGTCAATGTCCCATGCATTACAAAATATTCAAAAACCTCATCTGCGATAGGCTAAACTTGATTTATCTAACACGCTTGAGGATAATATTGCCACCTTTCCCCTCTCTTGCGGTAGCCAGTTGCCTTCTCAGAAGAAGCAATCTGAATCGGAAAGAGTGCGCACTGTTCAAGACCCGCGGCAAGACTGCAATGGTCATCATGGTCCGTGGTGTCAGCATTCAGCCAAAACGGTGATAGGCCCTTTTTATATATATAAAAAAATATACCTTATTCGCAGCAGCCAAAATCAGTCAGACAATAAGTCCTTAACGAGTACGTGCAGGCTAGCGAATGCTCCTTCTACAAGGGTAAAGTTTGCAATTGGAGAGGGGTGATTGAAGGGGTAAATTAAGTCCGAAATCAAAATGATCAAAATACGGTCGATTTATTTACAATACCCTACATGACAGAACGAAAATGTGTAGGAGGTCAACAGAAAATAACCATAAACTGAGGACTATAGGCAACGTCAAAGTAAAATACAAACACGAAATCAAACAAAGCTTTTTTTTAATGCGGCAACACTGGTTAACAGCAGGTTTTACGCACACATTTCGAAGCGGTTTATCACAGGTGCCGCTCTCTTCCTTGCTCTCCCAAACCCCAAAGTACACTGGGTTTAATACTCCCTGCAATACTGGCCAGCTATTATTCAATTACTTTTTCATTTGTCCATGCAAAGACCTTTACGCTGCGGTTAACTAAAAGTAGCCTCGGCCGAATTAAGGTAGGCTACAGCCTAACACAAAACGGTTTCCATCTGCACACAGATGCCACATATTAATAGGCTACCATACACAAAAAATGTAAAGCTAGCAAATGAAAATGGAAAGCATTTAAATTAACATCCCACTAAACAATCTCTTCCCCAAAGTCAAAGTTGAAACGGTGTGCGCTTCCGCCTCGCAGATTGACTGATTAAAGTGTGTTGATCAGTGCAGTGCGTGCAGGGTGTGTGCGAGTGCGTGCTCCGCCATGCACATTGAAGAAAGTTCACTTCAACATGTCAACAATGTCCCATGTGTCCATATGTAGTGCACAAAACATTAAAAGCATTGTGAGAGAACATGTTTGCCAGTTTAGTACGAAGGGAGGAGAATCCGAGTGCAGAGAGGCTGCATGTTGACGTTACATTTCATTTCGTTGGATGCTTGTCTCAAATGTCATTTTCTCTCATCACATGCCTTGGCTACTCGTTTTAAATGTGGATTTTACCCACATTAACCCGTATTACAGCGTTAAACCAGATGCTACCCTGAAACACTGCTGCTTCCCCGAGTTTTACATTGCAAAATTTCCGACATTTCCTTCACTGACGCAGCGGTTGATGGTTAAAGACACGGCGCATCCTAAAAACTAAACAAAACAATATAAGGGGGGAAACATGCAGCGCCGGTGGTCAAGCCTTCTTCCTTGGTTCATTTAATGATTATTTAAACCGGGCTTTTATTTGGAACCGGCCATTATCTGTCAAATATCCTCGTGCACCCGGCCCTTAAAAGGAACCCGGCCGCTAATTGGAACTCGGCTATTATATGGAACTTTACGGTATATTAATATGCCGTCAACATTGTCTAAAATATTCCATATGGTAATAAATGTTTCCTACCCATTTGCGCTTGAATGTGTATTGTGTGTATGCAAGAGAAAGTGTGTGTGTGTGTGTGTGTGTGTGTGTGTGTGTGTGAGAGAGAGAGAGAGAGAGAGAGAGAGAGAGAGAGAGAGAAAGAGAAAGAGATATCATATATATATATATATATATATATATATATATATATATATATATATATATATATACAGTTTTTTTTTAAATCCTTCTGGATTATGGGTTCTTAGGTCCTTGATCTCTCATTACAAACCTGAACATGCGCTACCACGTGGTAAAGCGTATAGCGAGCGCTCCCAAGTATAGCAAGCGCTCCCAAGTGCCACCTGGCGGTTGTTTGGGTACACTGCAGCTAGGCCCGGTACGTACCGAGGTGGATGACGTGGCATTACCTCGGTTAAGGGTGTGCATTGTAGGGGGACCGACTGTACATTATTGAATAAATACTTTTTTAAAAAGTGGTTCATTTTCTGTGACTTTTAAATTAATTTTCTGAGTACCAATTTTGGGCGGCAAAATGCTTCTGCTACATCATAAAACGCCAATCAGATTGTGATTGCGTCGTGACAATGATCCTCCCCTTCTAATACGCCTCTCAAAGCATTCGGCAGTATGTGGTCTTAGTGCCAACAGATAGTAAAGAAATGTCGAAGCAAAGCAGTTTGACAAATTTTGTTATTCGTGCTTGATTTGGAAAAGGACTTGTCATCATCATCCTCTCTATCTGTGGCAAACTGTGATGTTTCAGAAACGCCTTCCTCAGCAGCGCTCCAGTCAACAGCAATAATAGCGTCTTCTCTTCCATGCCAAGGTATGCTATGCTAACTGCTATGCCTGTGTTAAGCTAAGTTTGACAGGTTGTTGTTCTATGATAGAAAATACTGGGCATGCTGATCGAATCGTTATTTATCATAGCCTTATTTTCGTTCACAATTTCAGAGTCAGTTGTGGCCAGGAGCAGCAGTGAGGCAAACGATGTCCCGTCAGACCTGTCCGATATAAACGAGCCCGCCACTCGACCAAGACTCGCTTCATTCCCCGCCACCACCATCGCAGGCAAAGCTAGGAGCTTCAGTGCTGTGTGGTATGACAAGTTCCCATGGCTAAAATACAGTATTTCGAGGGATGCTGTGTTCTGCAAAGAATGTCGCCATTTCCTGGAGGCGGTCATTGAACATAGATTCAGCAAAATCGGATATAAAGACTTGAAACATATTGCCCATTCATGTACCAAGCATCAGGCTAGCAGAGCTCATACTGCCGCGGTCGCCCGGGCTGAGGGCTTCAAGCAAAGCCACTAAGGGCTTGGGAACATCGTGAACCAGCTGAACCAGGATGCAGGGAACAGGACGGTTGTGCAGAGGAACAGGGAGCACATGGACTCTGTCATCGAACTTGTTTTGTTTTGTGCGAAGCAAGACATTCCATTGCGTGGGCATCGGGAAAACAAAGACGCCTTAAACAAGGGCAACTTTTTGGAATTATTTCAACTGATTACAGAATTCCGTCCGGATATAGATATACTTCTGGATGAAATGCCTGGGAATGCGAAATTAATGAGCCCAGACATCCAAAATGAAATCCTGGAAATTGCCGCGTCACTAGAAATCAGGAAAATAAGGGCAGAACTGCAAGAGGAGGCAGGCACATATTGCACTATTTTAGCCAACGAATGCAAAGACTTGTCAAAAAAGGAGCTTGTGGCAGTGTGCCTTAAGGTGGGCTTACACTGTGCGACTTTTGCCCCGATTTTGCCTAGATTTGGCACTCGCACGACTCTTTGGGTGTCGGGCCGATTTCTTGCTCAATCGCAGGTCAATCGTGAGTCTCGCATCGTGCAGTGTACATGGGGGAACGACAAGCGATTTCGCCTCACGATCGTGCAATCGCAGGGTCGTAAGAAAATCAAAACTGTTTGAAATCCTGGTCGTGGCTCAGTTAAAGCAGTGCGACGACCCGATTTGACTCTTCACATGCACAAATTAATAGGGCCGTGCGATTCGCTGTTGTGCGCGACCTCATCTCCACCTCAGGTGCGCATGTTCCCTCCTCTGCAGACCGGGGAAACATGCCTGTCGCTTCGCATAGTAGAAGCATTTGACTCGCATCCGACTGTCGGCTCGCATAGTGTGAGGACGTGAGTCGTAAGATATGAACTTTTAAATCGCGAAACTTCCTCATGCAGTGTGAGCAGGAGCTTAATACCCACGACTGAAAATATCGCACAGTGTAAGCCCGGCTTTAGATACCTTCACAAAGGTCAGCTGAAAGAAAGGGCCGTGGGCTTTGTCGAGACAAGCGACATGAGCGCAAAGTCGATTTCAGCAAAGATTATGGATGTTGTGGAGCCACTGCAGCTGGATCCTGCGCTGTGTGTTGGCTTTGGGTTTGACGGGGCATCCGTTATGTCAGGCCATAAAGGAGGGGTACAGGTGCTGCTGAAAAAACAATTCCCCAATGCAACATATGTGCACTGTGCCTCCCATCACCTAAACCTGGTGCTCTCTACAGCGGCACAGGTCTCACTGGGGTTATCCATATTTTAGGACGTGATCAACAACATACATTCTTTCATGGCCGGTTCAGGCAGGCATACTAAATTTATGGACGTTCAACTAGAAATGCGCCCAGGGAGACCAGCTTTGGAGCTCGTCAGGGCATGCGATGTCCGGTGGAGTTCCTGGTCAGGCTCCGTAACCAAAGTTCTGACGCTGTTCGACTGCATTTTGGAGACGCTGGCCGAGTTCTCGGAGTCCGGCACCGGCAACACTAAAGTTGAAGCCGATTCATTGCTACAGCAGATCCAGACAAAAAAATGCGTCTTTCTGTTAGTCACGTTTAACCAGCTGTTTGACACTAGCGACTATGCCACCAAGGGTTTGCAGTCCTCCACGATCTCACTTACAGACTGCCTAAAGCTGGGCTTACACTGTGCGACTTTTGCCCCGATTTGGCACTTGCACTTTTTGAGAGTCGGGCCGATTTCTTGCTCAATCGCAGGTCAATCGTGAGTCTCGCATCGTGCAGTGTACATGGGGTAACGACAAGCGATTTCGCCTCACGATCGTGCAATCGCAGGGTCGCAAGAAAATTAAAACGGTTTGAAATTCTGGTCGTGGCTCGTGAGTAAATTGCACAGTTAAAGCAGTGCTACGCGACCTCATGTTGAGCGCGACCTCATCTCCACCTCAGGTGCTCATGTTCCCTCCTCTGCAGACCGGGGAAACATTCCTGTCGCGTCGTACGGTGGAAGCATTTCGCTCGCATCCGACTGTCGGCTCGTGTAGTGTGAGGACATGAGTCGTGAGTTGTGAACTTTTAAACAGTGAAATTCCATCGTGCAGTGTGAGCAGAAGCTGAAGACCCACGAGTGAAAATATTGTACAGTGTATGCCCGGCTTTAATCTCCTGGAAGCACTCAAGGAATCCTACACTCAATACCGTAATGATTCCAGTTGTTTTGACCGAGTAATGGAGCTGACCGACGACATCTGCAAGAAAAATTATATCGCGAACTGGGATGTCAGTAGCACCAGAAAGCGCAAACTACCTGCAAACCCTGATACGCAAGTAGAATGTAGCACTGGCAAATGCGCACCTGTGAGGGACCAGACCGATCTCAAGCGGATATTAGACAGGTCATCAGCTGGGAAAATTAGGCCTTTCGTCCTACCGCACTTTTCGCTGTGGATTACTGACCAGAAGCCCTATTGGAAGAAATTAAAACATGGGGCTAGGGGTGGGCGGTATGGCCAAAAATGTATACCTCGGTATATTTTTAGCCACGGTATATATCACGGTATATATCACGGTATTTTACATTTGTGTAAAATTTAAGCATTCCGTCGCAAAATGTACAAAACACCTTTTTTTTTACTTTTGCATTTGCATTTTTTAAACATTTGCATTTTTGGAATATGTGTGAATTCTTGCTATTCAAATCTTTTGAAAACAAACAAAAACTATGTAAAATGCATTTTGCAATGCAATAGGCTACAACACTGTCAATTTCACCAAGTCTAGAAGGGGTTAAACTAGGGAAGGGAGGGGTGTCAAACTGAACATGGATTTCATCCAATAAATCGTTCATTTGACCTTTTTTTCTTTTTCTGAAGTTGCTGGGGGGAATTTGGAAATGCGTGCTTGCATCTGTGATTATGCCAAGCCTAATGGTTCAGCTGTTATTGTTAAAGTTTTAAAAAAACAACTTTCACATGGGGCAGCTAGCAATGCATTGTAGAACTAATGCATTTAAATGGCAGCTATCACTGCAGCAGCGGTTAGCGTGCTAACGTTAGCGAAATCGCTAAATCACATTTTAAACAGTGAACAGTCATCTAAGTTACTAACACCCAGCCAGATATCGTGAATGATATTATCTCACCTGGACACAGTAACATACAGTAAGGCTGGTGCAAATGTAAAGCAACCAGTAGCACATAGATTTAGAACATTTCTGTTGTCAGACACCAGCATTGACATGAATGACTTGGGCTGTTAGCTTGCTAACTTGCTTTTCACACACCACTGTACATTACATTGTGGAGACCAGAATCGAAATCACATACAGTTCAAAACAATAGTTCACTACACTAACTATACATTTTACACTTAAAGCTTAAATGAAATTGTGCTTCTGTTCTACAACCACATATTCTTTTGCTACTACGAGAGACAGTCGGTGGATGTTCAAAACGTTGTCTATTACTGCCATCTGCAGGACGCAATGCGCTATGGCGGTAGAGCGGTATGGACAAAATCCATATCTTGGGGGAAAAAATACCTCGCACGATAGTATACCGTCCATACCGCGCACCCCTACATGGGGCCACGTCAATTTTTGCTCAGAATTCAATATGGCCGCCATTTTCCAAAATGACTTGTTTTCACGCATTATTACATTAAGGTGATATTAATGAAAGATTAACTACTTTCAGCACTATTCTGTCCTATTTCCTTACATACATGTTTACAAAGGTTGACTAAACTAAAACAAATGAAAATAAAGTTGGCCACCTTGCAATATCCAAAGGAAAGTGCTGAAAATAATGATTGAAATGCACATACAGAGTCTGGCTGGGAAAATTAGGCCTTTTGTCCTGTCAGGGTTTTCACAGTGGATTACAGACCAGAAGGCCTATTGAAAAAGATTAAAACTTGGGGCCATCTATGTCCTCCAAAATTCAAAACGTTCTCTGATTTTCAGAATGGCAGACTTTCGCACATTTTTCTCAATGCTGTAAGGCCATAATTATCAATAAAGATGGGGGCAAATGATGTGGAGGAGCAGGGGGATGAATGAGAGGGTGAGTGGGGGTAGGGGGGCAGAGTGGGGGGGGGGGGGGGAATGAGTCAGGGTTGAATTAGGGGGTGGGGGGCGGAATAGTGTATGGGGGGATGAGTGAGGTGGTGGGGGGGAATAGTGTGGGGGGTTCAGGGGGCAGAATAGTGTGTGTGTGGGGGGGGGTTGACCTGCCAAACTTTTCACATTGGATGGGGGGGTGGGGGGAGAATGAGTCAGGGGGGTGAGCATGGGGGGCAGAATAGTGGGGGTGAGTGAGGGGTGGGGGGGATGAGTGAGGGGGTGGGGGGCAGAATAGTGTGTAGGGGGGAGATGAGTAAGGGGGTGGGGGAGGCAGAATAGTGTGTGGGGGAAAGACACTGTAGAGCAGGCGAAAGATGTGCGGGTGATATGCGCGGGCACACACGCACGCACACTCTCCCTTGCTTTATTCAAAAAAATGTAGTGCTGAAAAAACTTTTGATCAGTAATCTAATGTGAAAAGTTTGGCAGGTCAATAGCCTTTTTTCAGCAGTCAACTGTGTATGTGTAATTCAATCATTTTCTGACAACAATCCTTAGGATATTTCAAAGGGGCAAGATATATATTTACATCATTATATTGCCAACTTTTGTACTCACGTCTGTAGATAGGAGATAGGACAGAATTTCACTGAAAATAGGTTGTCTTTATTGCTAATTATGGTGTTACAGTATTGAGAAAAAAATATGAAAGTCTGCCATTCTGAAAAACAGAGAACATTTTGAATTTTGGAGCACATTTGAGATGGCAACCAGCTCGTGAATATTTTTCAATAGGGCTTCTGGTCTGTAATCCACTGTGAAAACCCTGACAGGACAACAGGCCTAATTTTCCCAGCCATAGACTCTGTATGTGCATTTCAATCATTATTTTCAGCACTTTCCTTTGGATATTGCAAGGTGGCCAACTTTATTTTCATTTGTTTTAGTTTAGTCAACATTTGTACACATGTATGTTAGGAAATAGGACAGAATAGTGCTGAAAGTAGTTAATCGTTCATGAATATCACCTTATACGTAGTACAATGTAATAATGCATAAAAACAAGTCATTTTGGAAAATGGCGGCCATATTGAATTCTGAGCAAAAATTGACGTGGCCCCATGTTTTAATTTCTTCCAATAGGGCTTCTGGTCAGTAATCCACAGAGAAAAGTGCGGTAGGACGAAAGGCCTAATTTTCCCAGCTGATGACCTGTCTATATGGATCGATGTGCTGGATCGGCAACTGATGGAACTAAACACACGCTTCAATGAGGACACGTACGGTTTCATGAGGGCCGCGTCTGCTTGCATGCCTCATTCAAGAACCTTTGGGTGCGCGTGCGCGCCTCACCTCACAAATTCAAAGTTTGGGCCCGTCTGAAATTTTCTGGGCCCACCCGTTTTATTTTTTCTGGCTACGCCCCTGTCTGTCATATCAATGTTGTTTTGATGTAGTTGAGTATTTTCAGCAAATAGTAAATAGGCCCGCCGGCAACCCCATCTGCACTAAGAGGCTACCACTTGTCTATCCACCAGAAACATGGCAGGTTAATCCAGTTTGGGTCTCTCCTTGTCATAAACGGGTGCTTTTTTTGTAAATCGCACGTCAGCCTTTTCGTACAATGAGTTCTCCACTAATATCTGTGCTGGTTTCTATGATATTTTGGCCAGTGTAAGGATGAAAAAAGAGGCTCTTAGAGATGGAAAGGGGGGTGGGGCAGGAAGAGAGAAGTAGGAGAACAAGAAAGAGAACAAGATAAAAGAAGCAAGTGCTATGTGCTGCAGTGCTTTACCGCAGAGGCTGCAGAGATGACGGCCCTGCCAAGTCCACATCCACCTGGGAAATGAACATAATCATTGAGAGGAAAAAGATGAAAAGAAGAAAAATGCCTCTTTGCCTAGTCAGTCCTCATTTGTGCTCTTAACAGCAAGAGGTAAAGGTATTGTTGCACTCTAGATGTTACGAAAAATAAGTAGGTGCATGAACCCAAAAGGAGTAAGGTATAAAGTTGGAGCAGGTTCGCACACTAAACAAGACACAAAGGTCAAGCACAAGGAGTTTTTTTATTTTAGTCAGAGCAGGGTAGAGCAGACGTTTCAGGCTGTTGCCATCATCAGTGCTCTCAACAGCAATAAAGACAGCAACATGCATTGCCGGCTACAAGTGAAAAATGTGTATGATGATTTTGCGCGTCTAAGAAATGCCTGACTGGTGTTGCTCTGCTTCTCGAAAAATAAAAATAAAAGATTTCCCGAATGAACGGCTATGTATGTGTGTCATGCCTGCAGCCTCTGAGCAGTGGCTTCATTTATAAATCTGCTTTTGCTAAAATTGGCCTATACATGCGTAGAATTGCTTCAATTATGGGGCTTATGGCTCTCTCTGAGCCTTGTTAGTGGTGCCCAGCCACAGTCTGCACAGACAGAATAAAAGGAGGGTAGAATAAAAGAAGAGGGAAAGGACAAATTAATTCTTGAAAGAGAAGAAAAATGCAAGAGAAGTGCTACAACAAAGTAAAAATATGGTTCATGGCAATGGTACCTCTGAATTTCAACATATTTTTCGTTTCGTATTTTTAACAGCAGCAGCCTTGAGGACAGGGGTGACTGGCTCCTGATATACACTTTAACTAAGTGTAGTGTGTGTGTGTGTGTGTGTGTGTGTGTGTGTGTGTGTGTGTGTGTGTGTGTGTGTGTGTGTGTGTGTGTGTGTGTGTGTGTGTGTGTGTGTGTGTGCGCGCGCGCGTGCGTGCATACAGACAGTTGTCTGTGTTCAACAGTGTGTTGTAAATGAAGCACAGAATAAATAAGGCACAGATATGGAAGCGTGAGTGTGTGTCTGTCGCAAAATATCAGTTCAGGTAGGCTACTGTAGAACTCCAATCATGTGTATCCGTATGTGAGCTTTTAAGTGAAGACAGAAGAAAAAGGGATTGTGTGGGCACAGAATGTACAAGTGTGCAATTTAATATGAGATATTATTTCTTTGACAAGCAAACTGGTTTGGCTCCCATAAGGTATGTGTCATCCATATGTGTTGGGTTTATACACACAGGCACATTCTGTGCCCGCACGGTCCCTTTTGCTTCTGTCTTCACTTAAAAGCTCACATACGGATACACACAATGTATCTTCCTATCCCAGCCAGCCCCACATCTTACTGTAACTCAAACTGCCAACACTGCTTAGTCGTTTGCCTTGCTTTCTTTCTGTGTGTGTGTGTGTGTCTGTGTGTGCGTGCGTGCGTGCTTGTGTGTGTCTGAGACTGTGCCTTGTACATAGGAATAATAAGTAGTCACAGCTCAGTTATTAATAAGAATACTATCGGAAAATGAATAAGTGCAGCAATGAAAGAACTATAGAAAATGGATTCTACAAGCCAGTAAGAATGCCCTCCAATTGCATTTGAACTACATATCTATGTCCATTGTTCAGAATATTAAGCGAATGGTCTTGGTCCTGAATGCAGAAATTAGCATACTGTAACTGTATTAGCATATAGTGTTATTTCACATGACAACTCTGGTGCCAAGGTTAAAGATATGACTATATGATATGAGAAAAGATAAGGAAAAGGTCACACAAAATGGGGCCTTTGGTGTCATATTTGGTGGCTGTTATAAAATGAAAGTGAAAACCCCAAGGGAGCAGTGCGGTTGGACTGTACCATGCTCTGGGTACCTCAATTATAGAGGAGGATGGGGGAAAGCACTGGTTAATTACTCCCCCACCAAGAACTGGCAACCTTTGGGATACAAGTCTGACGCCCTAAACGCTTACCCATGACTGAATACCTTATATGAATCATACATTTGACCCTACTCATGATCCCACTCTTGATACTTCATTTTTTATGGATTTTTTAAAATTTCATGATGTATGATGTATGATGTGTGTGCGTGCTGTAGCATCTTTGCATCAGTGTCAACGTGAGTCCACAACTGTTTAAAAGCTCTGTGGCAAATCACAAAGCAATCTCAGTGACAGGCAAATTTGCCTTTGACATTTCATTTTTGGACTAAACCTTTTCAGATGATATCTTATGCGGAGGCTCCTCCCTGCTTTAATCACCTTGTTTGATTTCTTTATTTTAATGGTGAGAAGAGCAAAGGGCAAATAAGCATAATCTGTTCAATTAAATTTTGTTACGCGCCTGCCTTCAAAGAAAGTGATACCACATAGCCAGATCAGACAAAAGACATAAAAGCTGCGGCTGAAAGATATCATCAGTGTCATACTATCTCCCCAATTTAGGTTTGTCTGTTCTGTCCTATCAGCAGGGAAGCTGAAAGGAGGAGACAAAGGGGTCAGTTGTTCCTAGGCCAGGGACAGGGTGCCCAGAATTGGTTTCATATTACATTGTATGTATTTAGTTGGGCGGCCCTTTAAGATTACTTTGTCAGTCACAATACTCTGTTAAACCTCTCTCTCGTGTGTGTGTGTGTGTGTGCGCGTGCATCTATGTGTGTTCATATGCGTGTGTGTGTGCGCACGTGCGTGCATCTATGTGTCCATATGTTTGTGTGTGTGTGTGCATGAATGCTGATCCCAGGGTAATTGACCAGCTTTTGATGTGCGGTTGCAAAGGAAGTTAACAACAGGGAGGGTGCCAAGATAATGGGGTTTATGTGTAGGTCACGCCCTCCCCCAAGGCATCACAGAGGTAGAGATGGGGATTGGGGCTCAGGGTGGAGAGGGTTCAGGCATAACTCTCTTTGATGAGGCTGCCTCGTGACATGCTGACTCCTGATGTAGCTGTTTGGATCTGACATTGGCACTGCGCGTGCATCCTTTTTGCTGTTGGTTGGCATAGTTGGCACAAGGTTGTGAGAGATATGTAGAAGGGTGGGGAGGGAGGAAAGCAGTGTGAGTGTGTGTGTGTGCGCGCGCATCCTGATCTCCAAAAATTCCGTGCTCCTAGACACGGATGTTAAGGACACAAAATCCGTGTCCAGGAGGACGGATTTTGCCAAAATTCCGTGCTCCTGGACACGGAATTGTTTTCCGTGCTCCAGGACACGGAATTGTTTTCCGCAGAGATGTATAGTGACGAAGTAAAAGTAACGAAGTACTGTACTTAAGTACTGAACTGCAGTATCTGTACTTTTTTGAGTAATATTTTTTTCCTCATGCTTGTACTTTTACTGCACTACATTTTTCTGATGAAATTAATACTTTTACTCCGATATATTTTTCATGTGCTGCTTTCGTTACTCGTTACTCGTTTCTCGTTTCTATGCCTGAGCGCTAGATGACTCTGTCATCACCAGATATAATGGAATGTGTTCACGGTCAGTGGGCGATGCAATGGTAGGGAAATAAAAGCAGATCGCATTCTCGCACATGTCTTTTGGCGCGGTCAGTGACGCTCAGTTGGCATTGACACTGGCATGTTGGCAAGATGGATGAGGTAGACGAGGTATCGCAATCAACATCAACGACACCAACCACCTCACATTGCAGCGAGGAGGACAAGCTGTTTTAATAACAAACCATAATGGTATTTGCACTTCATAAGAGACTTATTGTACAGAGCTCTAATAAACCAAATGGTATTCAAACTTTTGACTGACTTTTTTCCCCCCATTTTTTTTAAATGCAGTACTTTTACTTCTACTTCTACTTTTTACTCAAGTAGCAAAACTTGCAATACTTTTACTTGCGTACAACACATTTTGAATACTTTTGTCCTTCTACTTGAGTAAGGTAAGGAAAGGTTACTTTTGACTTTTACTCAAGTCATTTGACAAGGTGATACTGGTACTTCTACTCCACTACTTTTCTCCAGTACTTTATACATCTCTGGTTTTCCGTGATGGGCACACGGAAGTGCTTTCTACAGGCTATTACCACAGCACTGTGTAACTCTATCATTAGAAAATAAATACCAAATGCGAATCCTAAACAAAATAATGCTATAGCAATTTAAGTTGTGCCCTGACCAAAACATTCCCTAACCTTAACCTGTCATTAAAGACATTTTTTGATAAATAACTTTTCCAGTTGGTTGCTAGGCTATCAAATTCATATAATGAATGAAAGAAAACTAGCTGTGCCCAGACCAAAACAATCCCTAACCTGTCAGTAGGAAATTGTTTTTTTGAGAAAAAAATATTTGAAATTAGAAAAATCCTGAGAAAACACGAGACTGTGGAAACATAGAGCTATGGGAGTAGCCTATAGAGAGAGCACTTATCTGTGTCCATCACGGAAAAGAATTCCTTGTCCAGGAGCACAGAATTTTGGCAAAATCCGTGCTCCTGGACACGGATTTTGTGCCCTTAACATTCGTGTCCAGGAGCACGGAACTTTTGGAGATCATGTTGGTGCGCGCGCACGCGTTGGCTTAGTGTGTGTGTGTGTGCATGTCTCTGAGATAGGGAGAAGAGAGAGAGAGAATCAGACAACAATGACAGAGAGTAAATGAATTGGGGTAGACAGGTTGACAACAATGTGGCTTGTATGCCCTAATGGAAGAGGACAGATGACCATCTCCTCTACTTGCAGCTTGTGATTCCTGTAGCCTGCTGTCTCTAAACTCTGAACTGTGTAACGTTCAAACCCTCCTTCACTGCCGCTCAACACCACAGCTGTGTGATATTCCAGCTGAGCCTCATACGTAGATGCAATCAGGCCTGGAGTTCTGTCAAGACAAATGTATCCAAAAGTGGAGGATCTAGAATGCAGGGCATGGAGGATGAGATGGAGTGGTGAAGTGGTGGAGTGGTGAGTAGGGTGGGTGGTAGAAATGTTGCTTTTGGCAGAGGATTAGGAGGTGGATGGAGGGAGGCAAATGAGAGAGAGAAAAAAAGAGAAGAGACGTCCCACTTCTTACGGTTCTTTGATCCCTGATGCGGTGTAACGATGGATACGTCTTTCTACAACCTGAATCAGTGTGCGACACTGCATGTTGAAAGCCAGCTGTCTGCTATATCATTGGAGCCATAGTGGGTTTTGATTCCTGCTGAGAAATTAAGGTCTGTGCTGGCGCACATCTATGGTACCCCCCGGAAAAAAAAACACCGGACAAATGACACCGGAGAACAAACCATAGCTACATGACTGCGATTGTAGTCAATATGTCTGGGGGTGTTTTTTTTAATCAGTCATCATTTTTATTGTTTCATGTTAGGAAACAGGGTAACTTGTTGACGTTGACAAGATAGTCTGTATAGAGCTACTGTTTTAAAAACCGTTTGGTTTCACTTCTCAAGGTGCGGTCCATGCACGCACACGCTACTAATAATTATTTTTTTTTTAAACTGCGATATTGAACTGCGGTGACTTCCCCCGACTACTGCATGCACTTGTGTTCTCTCTCGTGCACAGGGATGAAACAGGTACAGGTAGACGCCACGCCTATCTTTTAGATAACTTTTCCAGCTTTAGGCCTATGCAACTTTTTCACTCGGGTAGAAAGTTGGCGCACAGTCTGCTACAGCGTGCATGAAGTTCACATCACAAACATGACTGAGCTGGGACCATAAAAAGCAGGGGCACTTTATGCAGACCCCTCTAAGAAAAGGTAGAAAGCCCGGCTACATCAGCCCCTGAGGACTGTTAACCCACCGGGAAATGCACCGAATGTCAGTCCCACAAGGTGCGATACAGAGCACAACCACAAGCTGACCACCGAAGCCCTCACACACACAACACAAATTGCAGCATGCTATTCATGTCAGCACACATAGAACAGCAACACGTGTACAATAGGCCTTAAAACATCCAAACTGCATTGTTTTGACCATAAAGTCATCCAAACTATAGAATTGCGTTCATGCTTTCCTGTATTTAGTCATGTATTTAGGCGAGGCAGCCTGCCCATGGTGTCAAAGCAATGTAGCAACCCCTATTAGAAGACGTTATTAAAATATCAGTTACATATCGCCAGAAACAATGTTAATCTAGTTTGTTTACTAGGTCATACTGTAAACTACCTTTGTCAGCAAGAGTAGATTACTATCTTAAATGCAGTGAAAAAGTGCCCCTTGTTTGAGGCTGAAATGAATTGCTAACCAGCTGTCAGTGCTGCCGTCCCTTTAAGCTAGCTAGTAGTAGCCTAAGCAAAGTTCTGTACCTTTCATAAAACCGTCTCTGTAGAAAGCCACAATACACAGAAGAACAGTAACCAAACTACTTTGTGACATATGACACCAGAAGCAAAGTATCCTGATATTTGCCGCGGCGGGCTTAATGATGAATATACAGCTTAGCTTACCTGTACTCAGGGCTCTAAATTAACTTTTTCCACCACCAGCCAATTTGGCTAGTGGACATTTTTTCTTACCAGCCAAACAGAAGTTCAACTAGCCATTTTTTTAATCTCGCCAAAATAAACTATGCATTAGGCTAGTTTTTTTTTTTTTCTAATTAAATGGTCATTTTGTCCAACTGTTTCTACAACACAGATACACTATAGGCCTGCATAGGCTACTATATGCCTACATAATAAGCATATTATAGGCTATATATTTTTTCATTATTTTTTAACTTCTGCTTTATTTTTTACTTTCATTACTTAGGCCTAATTAATTTGATTAGTTTTTGTTCAATTCCTCTGAAAGCAGCTGAATCACATCACACAAGCCACTCACATAACAGACCTTTAACATAGGCCTACAGTGACCAAGCACACAGCCAAACACTACAAAACCTCACATACGCACACCCCAAGGAAGGAGAGGAGAGAGGAGGAGCTCTTCTCTACCATGCGCAGCAAAATGACAAGACGCCTAGTTTAATTAAAAGTAAATAATATCTCGGGAATCTTCGCTTCCTTTGTTACTTCCACAGCTTCGTCGTTGGTTGCTTTTTTTTTTCTTTTCGATGGCGTGGGCTTTCCAACTTAGTTGCGCCAGGACTCTGAACATTTCAGAAGACAACTGAACTGACAGCTACGGTCACACTACTCTGACAGTCGGCTCTCCTCCTCTGCCCTGGTCGCTATTTCGTTCCACAACCACTCATTTTTAACGTCACTATTTACAATTACTACTAGCATTCACCAAACACAGAACCTTGCTCTAACCCCCGCCACATTCTCATCACTCGCAGAAAACAGAAGTAGCGCTATGCATAATCTGCGTAAGTCCTGTTATTGAAACGGTCAGGGTCTCGCTGCTTAAAAAATGCAGCCTGTTACAGCAAGGTTCATATAGTAATAATAACAGTAGTGACGTTAAAAAGGTTGTAGCGAAAGCGACGAGAGCATAGGAGGAGAGCTGCCTGTCAGAATAGTGTGAGCGCAGCTTAGCTGACAGAAGGCTGGTCGTCTGAAATGTTTTCAATCCTGGCGCGCGCAACAGCATGGAGTCGACGCTCGATGCACTGGAAAGCCCACGGTGGGAGTCTACCTCGTGACGCTAGTGCCCATGGGTAATGTAGGAAATCTCGCCGTATAACGTTCGTCAGAGCAACGGTTTACCGTTCATAAGTTACTGTACTCGGGCGCTACTAGCCAAATTGGCGGGTAGGTATTTTTGTCTACTAGCCAAAATTAATTTTCACCCGTGTTTGGCGTGTTGGCGTGTGTTAATTTAGAGCCCTGCCTGTACTGCTATCCATCCAATGCCTTCTTTCTTAGTCCACAAGCTGTTTTTTTATGCAAATACAAACACAACACTTTCTCACTTCGGATATGAAATACATATGAAATACATATGAAATACATCTCATTAGACAGGATCCACAGATCTTCTTTTGCACCATTTTGTTTTGCAAGGTAAATGTTCAGTTAATGACTGAATTAACTGTGCCAAACCTTCATTCAGTGTGAAGCGTGATAACAGCTTTTCACAGAGGCGATCATGTTGTGAAAAGACAAAACAAGTACTGAGTAGGCCTATTAGCTACACCTAAAAGGTAGAAGAAAGAGGGAGAGCGAAATGGAGGGGTGTGTATGTGTGTGTGTGTGTGTGAGAGAGAGAGAGATAGAGAGGGGGGGGGGGGGTACAGCAGTGAGCTGCATGCAGTAAAAATTTGCATTATGCATGCACAATATTTTGCATTTTACTGTTTTCTTCCCAGCACAATCACAAAAAAATAAACATCCATTCAACCAGAAAGGATGCTGTTCTCAGAATGGAGATGGCACACCGAGGAAAGGGTGGAGCATGAAAATCAAAGTTGGACTGATGTTTCAGTTCCACAACCTCCCTACCTCACTTAACTGTAGCGTCACAGGAGTTACTGGGAGTACTGTACTTTCAAATCTCCCCTTTTGTTGAACACACACAGACAATAACGCACACACAGACAAAACACACACAGTAGTCCTCCCCTAGGGCCTATACTACAACGCTGGTTCAGCATGAGTTAACCCTCCTATTATCCTTGGGGTCTATTTGACAGTGCAGCGGGGTGACAAGAGAGCCAGGGTTCAAAAACAAACACAGTACCGTGCTAAGACTCATTTTCACAGGAAGCGCTAAGCCCCCCACATTTGGCCTTACATTGCCCATGGGGACCCCAGTTTGAGTCCGGCCGGGGTCATTTCATGGCCCTGCCCCATCTCTCTCTCCCAATCATTTCCTGTCTACTCTCACACTGAGTGGCATGCGAGTGGCACACAGGGCACACCTCACTTGTCAAATTTCAATCAACAGACAAAGGACATAGGAGCAAAATGTTTTTCCTAAGTAGTGTACGCATTTTGGGTACATCCGTGTTTCTTGGGGTCAATTTGACCCCACATTGTTTTAGGTGTATGAAACAAAAATGGAACATCCACATTTTTCAAATATTTGTGCTATTCTGTTTAGATAAAGTGAAATACACGAAAATAAGCTATTTAGCTATGCTTTTTAGAACACTTTTGCTCTATTTTGGGCCCTCATCACTAACAATGCTAACGATGTGGACGAAGGCCAAAACTAGTTCAAGGCAAACTTTTGGGCAGTGGTGGCTTCTTGTTGACACAATGCATCCTATTATCATATATATTATATATAGCACCTATGGCACCTTATAGCACCATGCCAGGAACATGTAATGGGTCTACAAGGAGCACATTTAAACCTTTTCACTATTTCAAGCGTAGTTGAAATCTTATTGAAAACAATTATATTCTATGATATTCCAAAATGTCTTTTGATTGACAATGTATCTCTGCAGTCTTAAACATTCAAGCAAAACTAATCTTGAATATTATAAAAAGTCAGATTGACCCCGAGGATAATAGATGTTACTATCCTTGATATACAAATTTGATTTTCTTTTCAAATGTTATAAATAAAAATAATTCATAGGGAGTATATGGAGCAACTGAAATTCCAATTATATCTGTTGACCTGTTTTAGATGCACTGACACTGACATTGTATTGCTATTTTGCACATTTTTGCCATGTGGTTTTGGTGTGTGGGGTGTGTGTGGGGGTGCTGGGATATAGTTTTATGTCACCAACAGAGTAACATTAAATACCTGAGACATAAACATGTGTCAAAGGTTTGATTTCTATTGATTTTGAAGACATTTTAGTGGCTGGGGTCAAATTGGCCCCAATGATCACAGATGTTACCCAAATCTCAGGGTAACAGGAGGGTTAAGATTAAGTTAAGAGGTAAATCATCTAATTCAAGATTTGTTTTAAGAAAATGAGGACTCCAGGCTCTTCTATTAGATGATTTGCCTCTTAACTTAACCTTAACTTATCCTGAACCAGCTTTGTAGTATAGGCCCCTAATGACAGGATGGATAACATGTGTTGTTTTTTCTATTAATCATGTCCAGAAAATTAGTGTGCAGGTGGTGCTGTACACAGTGTTGCCAGATTGGGCTGTATCCCACCCAATTCGGCTGCTTCTGATGGCCGTCTGCAGGTGAAAATGCCATTATGTAGGAAAACCCGCCCAATTTTGCCCATAGAAATCAATAGAATTGGGCGGGATTTAGTGCATTCAAAGGCGGGTTTCTGTCTGCCTGTCTTTCTTTCTATCTGTCTTCAACTTAATCTATCGATTTCCTTGAACTCATTTTTTTCTGCAGAAAGGTCCAACCGTATGTGATGAATGTAGTAAGGAACAAAAAACTAAAAGAAAACAAACTGCAGAGATGTGAAGCCTCAAACTTACTCAAAAGTCAGTCGAAATGTACCTACAAAATATACGATCACACATCTCTCTGTCTCTCTCACACACACAAGCACACCATCTAAACACATATAGTGTCATGTCTCACAGCAGCAGAAAGCAGAGCCTGCTGCTGATCTTGCCTTGTCAAAGCTGTGCACTCCTCTGCAGGGGTTTCTTCTGAGTCAGGCGACTCGGCCAGCTGTGTTCTGTCTGTTCCTCTCTGCTGAGGAAACACAGCCAAGAGATGGAGGGATGAGGAGGAAAGAGAGGGAGGGAGGGATGACAAGATGACAGGAAGAAAACATGCAGAGTGAGAGTGAGAGTGCAAAAACACGAGGAGGAAAGAATACGAAGAGAGAGAAAGAGAGAGAGAGAGAGAATATGATGAAAAGGGAGGAATGAGATTGTGGAAACACTCAGAACACAAAAATATGTGAGAATTAAAAAAAAGAAAAAGTTTGAGAGAGACAGATATGACAGGGAGTATGACGAAGAGCAAAGGGGAGCTGGAAAACAGATAGATGGGGAACATAGTATATGAGAGAATTTCACTCATGAAGGAAGCTGGAGACAGAAAAAGGGAGACAGAGAAGAGGAGGGCAGAGTAGAGGAGAGTCTGACCCAGTGACCGAGTGTGAGCCGGTGTTGATGATCGCTGCCATCTGTGGGTCATTTACAGTGCAGTTCAGCCTTGACGGTGTCTGCATGGGCTCAGCCTCTTATATCCTCTCTGACAATTTATCACCCCACGCTTCCCTTCATCCCCATCATCCCCCTCTCCCTCTCTTTATCCTGTCCTTCTCTCCATCCTTTCCCACCACAACACCATACATTCCCTTCGTCCATACCGTAGACTCCCTTCTCTTTCATTCCTTCCTTTCCACATCTCGTCTCTCATTTCCTCTCTCCCCTCCCTGTATCCCCTTCTCTGTTTCTCTCATTTATCATATCCTTCTCCTCACTCCTCTTCCAACATTATGTCATGCCTGGTCTTCCTCCCTGCACCCCTTCTCCCTCATCCTCTCCTCCCCTCTCCACCACACCACGCCTTCTCTTCCACCTGTTTACTTCTTTTCATCCACTCTTCAACCCTATTTTGCTCTCATGCACTATGTTTGTCTTCTCTACGAGGAGTCCAAGACAAGTCCGGGAAATGAGTTCCAAAAGCACACAGTCCTCTCCTCGCTAAGTTTTTATAGCCTTTGTTTAAATGTGAGGTGTGTGTGAGTGTGTGTGTGTGTGAGAGAGAGAGAGAGAGAGAGAGAGAGAGAGAGAGAGAGAGAGAGGGAGGTTTAAAATCCCTTTATTGAACCATTCGTTGTCCACTCCAAACATATACAAAATTTTCCCTCACCCCCCAACCCACCCTACTTACGCCATTAAAACCACCCTCTTACCCAATAAACTTAACCCACCAGCCAAATTAACTGTCCACCGCCCTTTGTCCGCGCACCACTTCTTAACAAAAAGTTTGAGGTTGTCTGTAGCCTGATGGCAGGCATACTCCAGTGAGACTCTGTACTCAACCAGGGCCTTGACCACCCACCCGGTCCCCCACACACCCCTCTTCTTCCAGTCTGTTACATTTCCACATGCACAACTTGGCTTGCCCCAGGCCCGTCACTAGGTTTGCGAGACAGGGGGGGCTTAGCCCCAGAGAGGAAGACAATGCGCGTGCACAACGCACGCCAAACTTTTTTCAGCTCACCTGCTAAGGTTTTGTCTCTGAATTCATTATTTTAAGAGCAAAGAACTCCCGCACACTGTCCATTCCACCTACAAACTTTAATACATTGTTTCGGTCATCCGACCTTCTTCATGTTGTATTAAAGTTTGTTGGTGGAATGGACAGTCTTTCTTTACACTTGAATGACAACCCCACTGGGATAATATCCTACTCACCTGCCCACCTACAGAGGTGTGCAAAAGCATCTTCTTGAACAAGTATTTTAAGAGCACCATACCGATTTTTAAACACTAGTTTTTTAATTCACATTTTAATGAACATTCCTTATATGTAAGCTAAACAAAACATTTCAAAATGTTTCAACTGATGAATTTTATGTACGGAAGTTAAAATGATTGGATAAAAATGCAGAGAGCATAATTTACACAAGGACTAGGAACTTTAAGGAGTTACTAACTGCGCGTCTCCAGGAGAGGCAGTGGTCAGGAAGCGATTCATTCAAACAGGTTCCTTACTTGGAAAACTATGCATCCCCAGCAGATATTTGGTCATTTTTACTCCATTAGTAGCTATTTTAATCAGTTCATATGTGTGTTTCAAACTGCTAAGACAAATATTAAAGCTCAACTATAATTTCAAGACAATGTCAAATTGATTTATTACACGGGTATTGTGAGTGAAAATTGGTACTTTGGGTCAGAAGATTTCATCCGTGTAAGTAATTACATTTTTCCTGAGGTGTTTTTAGTCACAAAGCACAATCCTCTACCTGCCGCCCCCCCCCCCCCCCCCCCCCCCCCCACCCCCCCCCCCCCCCCCCCCCCCCCCCCCCCCCGGCACAACACATTGCTGTGCTCCCTGTTTTTATTGCTGTGCAGTAGGATATAAGTGGCATTAAATAATAAAAGGGTCATTCCATGTCAATTCACATGATTCCCTAGAATCTCCCCAGGTGACCCTCTCCGATTAACCCGATATCTCACATACAGGTACCTTTTGATGTCAATTGAAAGAATACCAAGTATTAGCACCCTACATCCAACGGTTGCGGAGATGAAGCCCTCCAAAGTTGGGGTGCCATGCCCACTTTTCAAGCCTGTGAATTGCATACAAAATGTACAAGCAGATTTTGACACCTCTGGTTTTAGTTTGAAGGAAGATACAGGCCTAAAAATCACCATGGCCCCTCAATATGACCCTGTCTACCAGATGATGTACTTACAAATGGCATGCCTCGATTATTTTTGGCTATATTAAGCCTTAAAAACTGAATTAGTGAAACGCGTGTTGAAGAGTCTTGCCACTTTGGGATTCCAGATCTTGGAAACTATGCATGCTTTGGGAGTTATAATTGATTTTCCATCATATTTGGGAACTGTACAGGGTATTCCAAAAAAAGTAGGGCGCTCAGACTTTAAAAGATAAAATAGGAGGGACTCAAAAACAGCTTTGGGACAAAATGACCTTACGGTACCCTCTACTTCAGGCCTCAAATTAACCATGTGGGCACTTGATGACTGGAACGCCCTTTTAACCCCATGTACAGTAGCACTGTATCAAACATTCAAGCTTGGAAAAACGTTGTTTTTCAAAGTTCTTCATATTAATCTTGGCCTTCAAAGTATATGTGTTTTTCTCTATATCGTATCACAGTGTCTGTTTTGTCTACTGCCATCTGCTGGTCTAAAAAAGTAACAACAGCGTAATGTGAGAAAACAAAAGGGACTGGAAAATCTTGCCCATAATTAACCAATAACGCAAGTGTAATTATTATACAGTATATTGCTATATACCTGTAGTTATGATTTTAACAAGCATGATGAATATTTCTAGTTTAAATAAAGTGTGACTGATTAATGCTCAATCATGATGCCAGTCCCAAGATGGCCTCACCCTGCACTACATTTCTACCAGACATGGGGGTGGGGGTGTTCTGGTAGAAATGTAATTATTATTGAGCATTCTGCATAATGCTCGTTAAAATCATAATTAATTTATAGCAATATACTGTAGAATTAAAGTGCTTTACTGGTAGCCTAGCGAGCTTAACCCCTAGGGGCGTCTAGATTTCTCGGCTACTTTATTGGTAAATTATGGGCAAGACTTTACAACCTCTTTTGTTTTCTTACATTACACTGTTGTTGCGTTTTTTGACCAGCAGATAGCAGCAGACAAACCAGACACTGTGATAAGACATAGACAAAAACATATACTTTGAAGGCCAAGATTAATATGAAGAACTTTGAAAAACAACATTTTTCCAAGCTTGAATGTTTGATACAGTGCTACTGTACATGGGGTTAAAAGGGCGTTCCAGTCATCAAGTGCCCACATGGTTAATTTGAGGCCTGAAGTAGAGGGTACCGTAAGGTCATTTTGTCCAAAAGCTGTTTTTGAGTCCCTCCTATTTGATCATTAAAAGGCTGAGTGCCCTACTTTTTTTGGTATACACTGTACAGTTCCCAAATATGAAGGAAAATCAATTATAACTCCCAAAGCATACATAGTTTCCAAGATCTGGAACCCCAAAGTGGCAAGACTCTTCAACACGCGTTTCACTAATTCAGTTTTTAAGGCTTAATATAGCCAAAAATAATCAAGGCATGCCATTTGTAAGTACATCATCTGGTAGACAGGGTCATATTGAGGGGCCATGGTGATTTTTAGGCCTATATCTTCCTTCAAACTAAAACCAGAGATGTCAAAATCTGCTTGTAAATATTGTATGCAATTCACAGGCTTGAAAAGTGGGCATGGCACCCCAACTTTGGAGGGCTTCATCTCCGCAACCGTTATACGTAGGGTGCTAATACCTGGTATTCTTTCAATTGACATCAAAAGGTAGCTGCATGTGAGATCTCGGGTAAATCGGAGAGGGTCATGTGGGGAAGGCGTGTGAATTGACATGGAATGACCCATAAGCAACCATGAACCAGGTTCGTATTCAGTGCTTTACTGCATTTGTTTTTGGAAAAATTTATATATATATATTTATTTTTTTGCAAAATCGTTAAAGGGGGGGCTAATACTAATGTAGGGGGGGCTAAAGCCCCCCTAAAATAGGCCTAACGACGGCCCTGGCTTGCCCCATCAGAAAGATTACCACAATAGTCTCATTTTCTTGGGAGTACTTGACCCCAAAGATAAAAAGCTCCTTAGACAAGGGACGGCCAAAGCGACTGCATTGTTTGTCCAGCAGGGTTCAAAGAACATGAAACTTGACACAGTCAGAACAGAATATATATAGAACACATTGTCAGGCAGGAGGTAAATTGCAAACCCCACATAGACTAGATTTGCAGGTCTAAGTCCAGCAACGACGACCTTCGTGGTTGTAGCACAGGGCAGCACACGCCACTGAAGGTCAACTGAGTCAACTTTGGTAATGGGTTTTGACAGACAGTCCCCCCACCTCTCTCTCTCTCTCTCTCTCTCTCTCTCTTTCACTCACACACACACACACACACACACACACACACACACACACACACACACACACACACACACACACACACACACACACACACACACACACACACACACACACACACACACACACACACGATGGAAAAGAAGGGGCTAGGCCCTGCCATGGCCAACCGGTAGGGCACTCGCCTGCCATGTGGCTGACCCGGGTTCGATTCCTGGCCAGGTCCTTTGCAGACCCCTCCCCGTCTCTCTCCCAATTCGCTTTCTGTCCACCTCTCACACTGTCAAATCAAATCAAGTGAAAAAGAAAAAAATATTTAAAAAAAAAAAAAAAGGAAAAGAGGGGGATGGATGCGGATGCTGACATTGCAGCCATGCTAATCCAATCATCTTGGTTATTCATCTTGATCGCATCTGCATGACTTGTGTCTTCGATTTGACGAGACACTCGAAAGAGGCTGTCAGCCCAGAATTGGAGCACAAAATCCACTTTAATGGTCCAATACATGATTCAGAGATGCATGAGAAAAAAGCAAATTATCCAGCCTGCAACATGGTTGCATAACACTTTTTATTTTTTCTTAAGGCGGCTGGCTGCTGAGGAATAGTGAATGCGGATGGATGAGCATATCAGACAGAAGGTTGTCACTGACAACACTGGCAACACACCAGAGAACAATGTCTCAAGTCGTCCTATGCAGTCATTGACCATTTCTATTAGATACTCACTCCTGCTTCTGTATACTATCTGGTAACAGAGAGCAGAGAGGTGACTAGGTAAACACAGAATATGAGCCAAGAATCTTCAATATGTGGAAGAGCAGGAGACATTAATTTCATTTGCTGGATGAAAAGACAGCATTTCAAACGGCTGAAAATGACTGTTGTGGGAGCTGTGCGTTTCAGTGCATTTTCCCTTTATGGGGCACAGGGACTAGAAGAAACAGTTCCCAAAGGGTTATCCATTTAATCCCCATGTCTTTCTAATGCATTTTTATGTACCTCCACCCTATCTTAAAAAGCTTTTAATGTCCAACACTTGGGGAAATTAGATTGCTATTTTATTGTTTTCACCCATTTTTCCTATTCAGTCACTGTTGTGGAGCCTCCTCCAGCCTGCCTGCATTGCCATTAAAACTTGTGTATAGGGCTTTATGATTTCCAATCAGCCTCCAGCCACACCGTCATCCCCAAGACAATTTAATCTGTGTGGCCTCACTGATTTTGTAAACAGCTTGTTATCTGCAAAGTTGGGTTGGCAGAGGCTTAGTGGTGGTGGTGGTGGTTCACACAACCGGGCAATCAGAGGGGGAGCTCAGCCATTAAATGACCTGGCCAAGAATGTGGGTGGCACTGCGTAGGCACTGTGCAATCCCCACTCAGCCCCCTTTGTCAGCCGTGCTTGGCAATCGCGATCGGAGCCCCCCCCCTTCATTCCAACTCTGTTGAGACTGTCCATTCTAGCTCGATTCTACATTCTCTTCGTCCCTCCCTTCTCTCTTACTGTCTTCCTTCCTCTTCCCCAATTTCTTCTCTCTCTTCCCTTTATCCCCTGTTCTGGTTACATACAGTATATTTTGGGAAGAGGGTTTCCTGGATACCAATGCGGTCTTTGCAGCCATGCTAATCCAATCATCCCGGTTATTCATCCCGATTGCATCTGCATGACTTGTGTCTTGAAACTGGCTAGACACTCGAAAGTGTCCGTCAGCCTGCAAATGGGGCACAAAAACCACTTTTATGGTCCGATACTCGTTTGAGAGATGTACGAGAGACAAAACAAAATATCCACCAGTGGAATGGGTGTGCAACACTTTTTTTCTCAGTTGGTTGATGAGGAGCGCTAAACGGAAATGCATGCCGGACAGAAGGTTGGCACTGACAACAGTCGCCAACACACAAGAGAAACATGTCTCAATCACCCTATGCAGCAGTTGACCATCTCCATAGAAACTGACTATTACTTTTGTCCACTGTCTGGTGGTAACCAAGGGCAAGAGAGGTTACTAGGTAAACACAGAATATGAGCCAAGAATCTTCGATATGCGGCAGCTAAGCAGGAGACATTAAATTGATTTGCTGGAGTAAAGACAGCATTTCAAATTGACTCTGAAAAACTCTGTTGTGGGATCTGTGCATTTAAGTGTGATTTTTTTAATGCACTAAGTAGAAAGAAAATATGTTTCTGCCCTACACTAAAAAGCATTAAATTCAACCCTTGGAAGAATTCCATTGCAATTGTATTGTTTTCTCACATTTTTTCCCCAGGCACAGTTGTGGAACCTTATCCAGCCCGACTGCAATGCCATTATACAGTATAGTATGTTGCATACCATTAAGATTTCCCATCTGCCCCCAGCCATGCAGCTATACCACCGCACTGCCTTCTGCTCCTAAACAATTAAAATGCGTGTGGCCTCACAGGCTTTGTAAACGGCTTGTTACAGTATCTGCAAGTTGGAGACTCATTGGTGGTGTTGGTGTTCACACAACTAGCCTTATTATATGGTGTGACGTCATCGGTCGAATGCTCCATTCATTTCAACGGGGCTCCCCAACGTTCGCACGTCTGTTATTTTTCGATAACGGACGGGTTGGTCTATAACAGACCGCTGTCAATGGCAACAAGACTTTTCACTGCTAAAGCGACTTTTCAACAAGACTCTAATCAGCTGCTGTGATAGACAACACCTGTTGTCCAGGCTAGGCTACCTAGCTGTTGCCTAGCGGTGTTCCACAACGGCACTGTTTTGTTTTGCGCAGCAACAATGTTAACATTAAATAGGCCTAAAGAAATGTCCCCGCCATGTGTGAATCATTTAAGTATATCCATATAATAAGCGGGTTAACTTTCGGCGAGTCGGTCGCTTTGTGGAATAGCAGCACTTCAGAGAGAACAAGACCCCTCCGCTCCGCGTCGGGGTCTAAAGATTCTCTCTGTCGTGCTGCTATTCCACGGTAGCGACCTTCTCGCCGAACGTTAACCCTTACTTAACAGGCAGAGGGTCAGTCATTAAATGACCTGGTCAAGCAATGGTACACTGGGTCAGCACTGGGCAATGCCTGATCAGCCATGGTAGGCAACAATCTAAGCCCCAATTCCATTCCATCATATTACATAACATCACATGACATTTTGCTAAACTGGCAGTTTTATCTAAAGCGACTTAAAGATACTGAAAGGCAGGGCCAGTTCTAATCAACTTGGTGCCCCAGACGAGCACCCTCTTTCCTTTTTGTGCATTTAAATTCGCATCTACAGTGACGTACATCTAACGCAGGGACATAGGGAGAGGTACCTGCAACCCTCAGGCCATGGCTGTCCCCGGTTTCCCTCCCTTCGTTTCAGCTCCACTGTGCCCCCTCCATTCCAGGTCCACTAACCTTAACCAGTGGACTCCTAATTGGCTAAACACACTCCACAATGTTAATTATGGCTCTGTCACAGCCAACTGATTGACTCCTAAGGTAATGGTGCAGGGTAGGAGGAGGATGTGTGTTGCCAGGGTTCCATGTCACAAAACAACAAAGGTGCTCACTTTCCTGTTTGATGTCATTCCTGGGTCATGTGTGAGGCACCGCCAGAGCTCAAATGACACAAGATGTGTTGGACACAACATTTAAGTCCCTCAGAAAGCAGCTTTGATGCTGTAATTATTAGCACATTAATTAGGCACATCTGTTCCCTAGTAATGTAGCATTTGACCTTGGAGTGATTACAGTCCTCTGCATGGCCTACTAAAAGCTGTCATTAAAAATAGCAATGAGTGAGGCTAATATTACTATGGAGAGTCTTTAATTGTGAGGCAGTGTATTTTTCAGACAAGCGGTCTGACAAGCATCGCATTGTGGTAAACATCACCGTCACAGAGGAAGTCTGTACTTGATGATGAATGACTTTCAGCCTATTTAGTTATTGTCTTCTTGGCATATCTCATTACGGTAGTGGAGAGATTGAGCGGCTTACTGATTAGAACAGCTGCAGGTGTCATGAATGAGTGATTCACAGAAACGGCCAAGTCCGACACAGTAATTCTTAACCCTCTGGAGTCTAAGGCCTCTCAGAGGCTTTGAGGTTCTTTGCAACACCTTGACTTTTTTCAGGTATTTCAACTAACTGTAAACATCTATGCAAAAGTGGCACAAATGGTTGTATTCTGAAAAGCCTAACAAAAAAGAATATGACGTTAAAGTGAACTTAATACAAACAAGATTTATTTAAATTGAGTGTGAACACAACTTCAAACAGTACAAGAAAACAAACTCTAAATAGGCCTATATGTAGCCAAGACTTTTGAAGATTGAACCTTGTGAACAAAAGTGTTTGCTACATAATAGTAAAAAGAGCATTTAGAAATGTTGTGTTGTTTCCTTACAAAGTGTGAAAGAGTAATTGTAAGTCAAGCCAGTTTCTCTGCAAGTTGAATACTAATTAGATGGACCTGTAACACCTCTGATGGCCCCCACCCCCCTGTCACTTTCCATGTGATAGTTGTCAGTATGTATTTGAAAAAGTTTCAAGGTTGTCAATGGTGTCACTTATATGTTTGAATGACAAAAACTCACAGAGTTACATACGTGTTTTTGGAGAAGTGTAACAGTCGGTCACTGGTGACCGGTTGGACCTCAGGGTGTTTTAAGGATGGATTGTGTGCCAAGCTAGGAATCCCATGTGAGGGTGTATGTTTGTGTCTTTGTGTGAGAGAGTATGTACCGTAATAGTTGCATTGTCTATAATGTTTATTCACTGACAGCCATCTCTGAGCTGTCCACAGCTTCAATAAATGGGAAGTAAAATGTGGGGCAGGAACTTCACACTTCCTGTGTGACAGAGTTTGATTGTTTAAACAAACAGGTAGAGCGTGTTTTGGTCTGGTGCAGTGTTGTCTTGCAAGAACATGGTTATGTGATAAACCTGGGTAAGTTAACCTACAGGAAGTGGTAAATCTGCTAATAGATAGATTATAATAGATAGATAGCCAAAGGTGTCATTTAGCTAAGACAATGAGGACTCCATACTCTTCTATTCGATGATTTACCACTACCTCAAGGTTAATTTAACCTGGTTTACTACTTAGGTTCTTGGAATATGCCCCTGTCTGGAGTCCTGGGGATGGGAAAATATTAGTGGTTGCCATCGAGATCTATATACTCTCAAGGGTGGTTGCCTATACTCATCAAGTGGAGATGTACTGCGTTGTGGGAAGGAGGTTAAGGTAGTGTAGGATCATCTCTGTCATTCCTTATGTTTTTTTATTAGCCTGCAGTGGGTATGTATCTGTCTCTGGTTGAAGTGTCCTTTGTCTTCTGTGTGGAATTAAATGTAAGATTATTACAGATCAACATCTGCTTTAGAAATGATAAAGGGCTCTGCGTTAACTGTTGTGATGATATTCTTAGCAAATGGATTTAAGCAAACTGCCATGTAATAGGGGCTTCTGATTGCTTGCTTCTTTTAAGTCATTTTTTGCTTCTTTTTAGATACAAGTGGAATAAAAGCACATTTGTAAAAAAAAACGAAAGTGCGGGAGAATTCACGAAATTTGACATGCCCCAATTACCACCTGCATTCTGTTCTCTGCTCAACTGTCAATCGTCGGACTTCAGCGCGAAAAGATATACACACCTATCTAACCATCTGCATCTCATTCTCCGCTCAGCCACCATTAAATGTAATTTCAGTGTACCAAAATTTGGAACGCCCCTTAATTAGCTACTCAGCATTTATTCTCAGCTCACCTGTCTCCAGTCAGAAATTTGCTTTCTCTCTCGCACCCAACACCTCCCCTTCGCCTCCCTTCCATCACTGTTCTGTCAATTCGTCAGGTGTCCTGCCCTAGCTTCCTCTCCAGTTCACCTCCTTTGCTCTCTGACAATTATCAGTGCGGGGTCTGCTCAGACCTCGCACATATCTGCACGCAAAGATACTGCCCAAGCTCTCAGTGGCGGCCCATACTTCCAAGCTCGGGTATGTCTATCGCGGAGACATTTCTCAGCCGTGGCAGTACCTCAGCACCACGGCCAGCGACCTTGCCCTGTACGCCACGTAAGCCATCTATCTCAACTTCTCCAGTGGAGTGGTTCTTGCGGACCCCATGAAGCACTTTGATGATCGGTCCATGCATATTTATATACTATATATATATATATATATGTATATATATGGTTAATCCAAAATTCAGATAGTGAACTAATGAAATAGAAGTTGACAGAGTTTCCTGGATGATGGAGGCAGTCCAATTTCCTGAGCATTCAAAAACGTTTGACATATAATGACTTGGGATGCATTAGACACACTGTTACACATTTTTATTAGTACATGAAATACTGAAATAATAAGGCAGTCAAGCAACAACATATCCACATCAACAATAACTCATTAACCTAAGATGAAAACACAAATTAATCTCTGTGAAAGGCTGAAAATAACCCTAATCATAAAAACATCTATTGTGGTAGGAAAGGAAGGTATAAAAATAATGAAAAATAACACTAACTCACAATCGCCTTCATTGATCGAAAAAACAACCCTCTGTGGTTACCAGACTGGCTTGGCACACGGAACCGCACGCTTCTAAAGGTTAGCATCAGGCATGGATGAGCGCTTCACGCCCCACATTCTGCTGGAGTTGATAACCATTAAATATTCAGCGTGACTCATTCCCCGATCTGGTAATGGCAACAAATTGGCTGTTAATGAAAACAATAATGTGTTTATCTCACGCTATATCAATTTGCCTCTTCTGAGGGCCTTTTCTCAGTGTGAATAATTTACCTCCCTGTTATTTATTCCTGTGTCCATGCCCACTGTCAGAGGTGTCAATATCTTGAAATGAAATGACAATTGAGTTCTGCAATCAGGGCTTGATTAATGTAGAGGCTAGATATGGCTGCAGCCTAGGGCCCCCCACCTATGACACTGTCAATGTAAATTGGGGAGGGGGGGTGGGGGGGGGTCACAGCAACCTGTAGCCTATGTAGCCTAGGGGCCCCAGGCAATCTTAATCCAGCCCTGTGTAGGGGTAATTACATTTATGGGTACGAGGACTATTCTTCCTCGCACACGGGCACCAAAATATGTAGGGGTAATCCCACATTTATTGGACGTGAGGAATATTCTTCCTCACGCAAGGGCACCAAAATATGTAGGTTCTACTACATTTATGGGTACGGGGACTATTCTTCCTCACACACGGGCACCAAAATATGTAGGGCCAACTACAATTAATGGGTACGACGTTAAAGGTAAGGGAAGTACAGTAATGTAATTATAATTACATTAATAAGTATACAATTCTTATACAGTTCCAAATATGTAATGTGTTATTACTATATGTGAGGAATAAGAGTATAAGAAATGATGCAGGAAGAGTGTGTTAAACTCTTCACGCGGGGTATCAATAATGTGTAGGTGTGTACTTATGGAATCGTCAATTGTCTAATTAATGATTGCATAAAACACGGTTCATGACCGTCTCATAAAATCATGACCATTATTGACTAATAATCTGAAGGTTTTGTGTGAATTCTTTTCTGGTTGACTTCGTAGAAATTGTTCAAATAAGACAAACACAGTTCACCACAATGCACATTTATTGTAAAAGCATCATCCGGTCATAACACTGATACAGGCAATGTGACTTGCAGGGCATAAGAACTTAGGTAAAATATACAATATATACACGGGGTATGAGAGGATGCGCTATGCGTGTGTGTGTGTGTGTGTGTGTTATGCGAGAGAGAGAAAGAGAGAGAGAGGAGGAGGAGCGAGTGGCGCGCACTTTGTGGGTGTCTTGCGGAGCGCTTCTGTAGCGACCGGGGAAGAGAGAGAGAGAGAGAGAGAGAGAGAGAGAGATGTATGTTCTGTATGAACTATGGTTCAAATGATTCTGCGCAGCCCTTGCGCGCAGAACCGAAATATGAGTTACGAGGAGGGGCGTTAAGCTTTCGGCTGATGAAGCGGGAACTTATCTTCAAGATAGGAGTTCAGGCTGATCAGAGAATACAGTCCTTTGTCTAAAGGCTTTACAGTATGCGTGGGGGTGAAGGGAAAAGGGAGCGCTTGGCGCTCTTTTCCGACAATAGCTTACGTCCTCGACTCAATAACTCTGCGGGTTAAAACACGGGTACGTGTATCTCTGTGAGTGGATAATTTACATGTGGGTGCAAGTATGCCATTTGCAAAATTGCAACTAATGTAAACTAAGAATAGCGTGTGGCTATCTGTGGTGATGAGAGGGGAGAAAGAGAGAAAGAAAAGAAAGAACAGATAGAACAAAATAACCCAAAATAAAATATATCACACTCTACAAGTGTGGATATTTAAACACAACTCCTCAAAGCTATGTAACAGTTCTAACTGCATACCTATGCCCAATTCAGTGCTTACTGCGTTATCCTTGGTAGGAAGAGAAAGAAATCCTTTGATCTCTCGGGCGAGGTGGGTGTGTGCGTCTTCGTGCACACGAGTTCCTTTTGTTCTCCAAGCTGCTCGGGTACTGTCTGGGGGTCCGAGCGATACCACGCGGTTCCGGCGCGAGGCTGCAATATGTCCAAAAAAGTCTTGCTTCGTTGAACGGGGAAAGGAAGTGGTATTTCGTTGTGTAGTCCGATTGTCTTTGCGCCATCTTGCGAAGGTCCAATGAGAAAGGGGTGCACGCAGGTCCGCTCCACGCGTAGTAACTATACCGGCTGTCCACTCTCTTGGGGGACAGACAATCAGGCTCAGCCGAATCTCCGTAGACTCTAGGCGAGGTCCTTGATTTCAGTACTAGTAAAAGATTAACAATTGTCCGTACAAAAGTTATCCTATAGCGCGTGAGTTCCTCGTGGGTCCTGACTCACTGCTCTCCTAGCAGTGTTGGCAAAAGTCACTCGAAATATCGCAACCGAATGCAATACAAACGAAAACCGGTTGAAGGAAGAAATATATCGACTGTAGTGTTAACCTGGCCAAGATAACTTACAGTTTCAATAATTTCTAAAACAGACGTCTCCCAAGGAGACGTGTTCCGGCACGTCTCACATCTCGATGGAGGAGTCGGGGTCGGGGCGATAGGGGAATAGGGGAACTGATTCATACCTTGACCTGGGGTTTTATACATACGGGGTGGGGCTGAGCCACGTATGTAATTTGATCAGGTACAGTATAGAAAATGGTGTCCTCATCTTACAAAATGGCGGGCATTCGTAAAATGAGGGGAAATGAATTAAACTTTGGTGTAATAGTCCTTACATCTGTCTGCAATGGAATTTTAGGAGCATGCTGCAACACTACTGTACTACACTGTGTACCGCTATGTGAGTCAGACACTGGTTTGCTTTTTGGGAGGTCTGCTCACAAGCACGAAAATCTTATGACCTTGTTTTCATAACAAAGGTGATTTCACAATTCAGTCTATATCTGCCTGCTGATTTGTATGCCCCTTACGAACAGCTGATTCAGAAAATCTCTGGATAAAATACAAACGGTAGCAGGGTTTTCCCTCACTAAAAGAAGGACTGATACCTCTCCTTAGTTCAACGACTCTTTCAATTCCCAATGTTTAAAATGTCCTTGCTTGGACACATTGTTCTCTTCTCTACTACAAAAACGTAATTAACCTGGAGAGAGATTGCCTGATTATCATTGAGTTTCAAATCTTTGAAACGTAGTCTGACCCCTTGCATAACAATTAACGTTTCCCAAACACTATGGACCTGCCTCTGTCGGTGTGCTACTGGGTAAGACTAGAAAAAGGCTGTGCTGAAACTTAAATCAAAGATGTTCTTAGTCCCAATAGAACATCTCTGTAGCCTAGTAAACCAGCGCTGGACGCTGACATTTTTCGACTGCGAATGGTCTAGCCTCGGATCAGTCGAACATTTTGAACACATTGCCCTGAGTCTGGCAGACCAATCTCAACGCAGAGTTTTGTTTTGAATTTGTTATGAACCAAAGCGGGCGGGGTTTTGAGGGAGTCACGACGAAGCTCACAACTTTGGGAAAGCACATCAACGTGAAAGATCGATGATTGGTCAGAGTGCCGGCCTATAGGCACAGGCACGGTTTGAAAAACAACAGGTTGTTCTCATCAACAATCTTCGGATGTATCATTCATCAGGGCCAGACTAAATTACACATCCAGTCTCACATTTAGGCTGGTTTATCAGTCTAACTCTCACGTCACTGCCTTGAACACGCCTCTAACCAGGGCTGATGGAGCTGCTCAAAGTTGATTGGTTTCCGACTTCTCCAGAGATCAGAAACTATATGTATATTGCTCGTGGCCTGACTAGAAGCAACGCCGAAGGTGTTGCGTCACTAGAAGGGCGTGGCCTGCCTAGGACAGTGATGTGTTAGGGCATTGTAACAAATGTCAGTCTTCCTTAGCACCAACATCCTTCAAGGCTACGGATTACAAAATCAAAGCCTCTTATTGATTTCAATCAAAATAACAAGAGAGACCCACAGGCACATGTGCTGATTGACACACACACACACACACACACACACACACACACACACACACACACACACACACACACACACACACACACACACACACACACACACACACACGGCGCACTTGCGCACACACACACACACACACACACACACACACACACACACACACACACACACACACACACACACACACACACACACACACACACACACACACACACACACACACAAAGCAACACAACCTTCACCCACCACCAAAATAGCAATTCCCTGTGCTATTGATCCCATTTGGATAATGAGGGCACAGGGATGCATGCTTAAAAACTTTGATCCTCTCGCCTGATCCTCTCCCACACAGAGGGTTAGACCTAATTACAACCAGTGTTGCCAGATTGGGCTACTTGGGATGGCCGTTTGCGGGTAAAAATGGGAAAAATCTGCCATTTGGCGTTTTTTTCCGGCAGTTTTGTGCCCATAGAAGTCAATGCAACTTGTTGAAATTGGGCGGAATTTAGCACATTTTGGCATTTTTTGAGAACCTTTTGCTTTTGGGCGGGATTTGATCAGACACATCTGGCAACACGGATTACAACCTGCTAAATTCCACTGCCCCCTGATTAACCCAAAGGATAGCAATGGGTGAACGGGAAGAAATGGGACGATATTACAGAAATGATGAAGCTCAGAGTGTGTCCCTGGAGGCAAGACACAGAGATGCAGTGAGGAAATGAGGGCAAAACACCAAAGAAATTGATGTCTCTGCGACCTTCAATACCATAAAATGAAAGGTTTAAGTCTAATCTAGTCCACAGCAGTAATTTGAAATTAAAATGTCTCTGTCACTATAATTGCTAATGTGTTGGTGTTGTTTGTTAATGACCCTTGCACGTGGGACGGATGCTGAGACTGCCGAGAAAATGATATGGGGGATAGCTATATGAGAGAGTGACAGTGATTTACGTGGAAAAAAAGAGAAGAAGAAACATCGCGAGTCTGCAAGGTGTACATATAAATATTTTAAAAACAAGTGAGTTAACTGCTAGGGGTGACTGTATTTGGTTATGGTCTAGCATTATGATTAACGTTCATCCATTGATCATAACACAATACTAAATGGAAACAAACGACAGCCTTCTGGGGAAAAAATCAGCACCGAGTTAATCACTTGAAATCATTTCATTAAGAAGGCCTCTGATTGGTTCATGAGCATAATAGGCACAAGTTAGTGCACCCAATTAGAACGCTACAAATCTCATTGCCTTGACACCCTTTGATGATGATGGCAGAATGTTGAGACCACTGGTTGCCATGTCTGTTTGTCTCACGGTAACCAAGCGCTCTCTGTGGGCCATTAACTAAAGCATGCAACTGAAAACACAAAAATTGAGGTGATAAAACGATCTTGCAATGCGTTTCAGATGGACTGTCAAAGCACAGCCCCATATAGCAGTGTTCTCTGCACTGTTTCTGTGTTCACTTGACTGTAAAATTAAAAAAGCCTATAGGTATTAGGGATAATTTGCTTCATGTGTCACCCACTCTAAAATGTATACGTCGTCCTCGTAGGTGAACCATGGCTATGAGTGAGTTTAATTTTTTTAATTAAATTTCTTATTAGTACTCTAAGTACTAATTATTTTTATTTATCTATAATTGCACCAAGAAAACCCCAGGATGACAAAAAGGGTGAAAAAAGTCCAACGCCCTCTGCCAAAAGAAGCAAGATGACGTACATACAGTGAGTACATCATCCTGATGGCAGTTCTAGGCTATGTGGCAAAGCTGGAATTATTTTGGCCAAGAAAAGAGGGACCCAAGGCCCAGATTTTAAGGAAATTTAATCTTAAACTCTCGGGACAAGAGTGCTTGAACCTCAGACCGTTTGGAAAACATTGAGTAAAAGCCCTTTGCCACTTTTGCTTTTCTTTGAAATTCCTGTCCCTTCACCCTGCTCCTTTTCCACCAATCTCTCATCTTCAGCCAAATATCCTTGCTTCCTCTTCATTCCTTAAATTTCTCCTTTTTCAGTTTTTTTTTCTTCTTCCTTTCTCTTTACTTTCTCTTGTGTGTGTGTGTGTGTGTGTGTGCGTGCGTGCGTGCGTGTGTGTGTGCGTGTGTGTGTGTGTGCGTGTGTGTGGCATGGAACTGCTTCTTTGATCTTAAACTATGTCTACGTACGCATGTTTGTCTGTGTCTGTGTCTGTGTCTGTGTCTGTGTGTGTCTGTGTTTTCAGTTCCTTTTGGGTTGAGTTTGAGTTCCTCGGGAGGTCCTGGTCTCCATGACCTACATACCGAGGACCAGACTAAACCATCCATCAGCTCTTGCAGCTCACACACACACACACACACACACACACACACACACACACACACACACACACACACACACACACACACACACACACACACACACACACACACACACACACACACACACACAGCTCAAATAACCAATGCCATACTGTACATGGGTGATGTCATGTGGGAGAGTGTTCTCACTGCACAAGTATCCCCCTTTTCCAGTCCCCTCTCTCTCTCTCTCTCTCTCTCTCTCTCTCTCTCTCTCTCTCTCTCTCTCTCTTTCTCTTTCTCTCTCTCTCTTATTTTTTTCTTCCTCTGTCCACATTCTCCCCCTTCTGCATCTCTCTATTTTCTTGCAGTTCTCACTACATGCTCACATCTGGTCTCACTGTTTCAAGCATCTTTACACAAGACAGTTTCTGGCAGTTGTCAATGTTTTCCCTCCTGCAGAAATGTGCAGCTATAATTTTCTTACTGTAATGTGCAGAAAAACACAGCAATCTGCAATTGCTTTCCCACCACATTTCTGACCCTAAACCACATTTAAGTAATTGTTAGCCATTACGAGGTATAGCCTGGTCAACAACATGGGATAATATGATGAAAAATTCCCCACAGTCCAACAAATGGTGCGATGTAGCCCAATCCTGGCCAAATCCAAAACATGCCTTACCGTCTGTTTTTTCAGAGTCTGAGACCGAATATTCCCCCTTCCTATGTGCTATGGATCTCTAGAACCCTTCCCTATCAACTCATTTTCATAACCTCCAGTCAGCTCCCAGCCTGTCAATAGCAGCCACCGATCTCCTTTTTCTCGATCGATGACAATCACATTACACGCCCAGGCGTCCCACATCCCGCTGGCGTCTCGAATAACAATTCGACAAAACAACTATCAACAATGTAGCGAAGGGGAGTAGAGTTGCCCAGCTGGGACTCGAACCCAGACCTTCTGGAGTAGTAAACTGGGGCTCTGACCGCTACACCAAAGAGCCAGGCTCGTTGGCATGTTAGTCAGAACACACGCACAACCCTAGTGATGGTCACTCCATCACACTGCCTTCCCCTTCGGGAAGCGCACCCATGCGCTTCACACACTCATGGTGTACATCACGCAACTGCCCATCATGCTTCTCCCATCCAGTGTGCCCCGTCATCAATGCTTCACCCATCACTGGGGTCCCTCACACCGGGGGGTCCCTCACATGGAATTACAGCTCACACACCATGGGTATGCTTACGATGGCCTCACGGTAGCCATCCCACTTCTGACACCATTTGTAGCGAAGGGGAGTAGAGTTGCCCAGCTGGGACTCGAACCCAGACCTTCTGGAGTAGTAAACTGGGGCTCTGACCACTACACCAAAGAGCCAGGCTCGTTGGCATGTTAGTCAGAACACACCCACAACCCTAGTGATGGTCACTCCATCACAAACAAACAAACTAACAATCCAGATAATAGATGTTGTTGGCAACTAACCATGGGATTGTGGAAGGAGTCATCTTTCCTGGTAGTCACATTTAGTTTTACAGCTGATGGGATTGGTATTCCAAGACCTTGGTGAAATATCTGTTTGTAAATATGATATTACTGTAAATATGATATTGGTTTATTGTAGGTGTTTACAGAGACAGAGACACATTGGCTCGAATTAAATTACTAGTAATGCATGTCTTGCTTACATACTTGAAAAATAAACGTGAGATAAATGCTTTCTGTAGATTTGTGTTTGTATTTAATACAAATAGCTAAGTAATTATATACAAATAGTTTTTAGCTTATGCCAGACCTGAAAACTCTGCTGTGATGGGTGAAATTATTCAGCTTTGTATGAAATGCTTCCCTCTATGATCACCAAATAGTACACATCCAGTAACAGCAAACATGGATGTCTGCTGTGTCAATAGTTAATTTGATGTCAGTCAGCGCAGAAAAGTTCCAGTATGTCAGCAATGCTGTGATTCTTTGAGGGTGTACACTCAGGCTAGGAAGGAGATGAGTTTGCATGAGTGATGGAAAGAGCTCATATGTTACAGTAATTGCTACCTCTCCCACTTAATCAAAATTTTACACTCGACAAGAGGGAGCGAGTCTATCTCTCTCCCAGACAAGAGCACGAGGGAGACTGAAAAATTTGCTGTGGTTCAGACCTACAAATAATGCATTGTTCATAAGTGTTGAATATCCCTCTTCATGGACTGCACTGCAACACTGTGTGCTTCAACACATTGCTGGAATTTAGTAAGAAATAACACAATGCGAAAGGGTGTGGTATAATGGCCAGTGTGGGGTAAATTAATTAGTCTGATGTGATATTCACAAATAACATAGTCTACAAAATGTATTAAACCAACACAAAGATTTATAGGTGAGACAATATGACATAGGTCATATTGGTAGGCCCTACCTTACCGTCTTAATCCCATTAGACATGCTCTTGTGTAGCCTCTTGGAGTGGCTGTTGATGTTGTTGAGACCACCACAGTTTCATCCATGAGTGAGTGTCTGAGATCTTAATTCTCTATTGATGAATGACAACACCCTAAAACAAAAAGATGAAACTGAAACTATTGTGTAAAAATAAGACTATCTAGTAAGGACTAAACATTTTAGATGAGAGGTAACATACACAAGTGTGTGTGACTACTGACTCCGATGTAAGGTTTAAAGCACACATCCAACAAGTGTTAAGAGCGGCATAGTTCCATCTGTGGTAAGAAACACAGATTACACACACTAGCAGTATTGTTGTTGACTGAGCAACCTCATCAAAGAGGTCTGGACTCTATTCACCCTCTCCCTCTCTGTCCAAGGCTGTTTCATTCTGCATGTGCCTTGAGGGCATTTTGAAATAATTTATCTATCTCTCTCTCTCTCTCTCTCTCTCTCTCTCTCTCTCTCTCTCTCTCTCTCTCTCTCTCTCTCTCTCTCTCACACACACACACACACACACACTCTCTCTCTCTCTCTCTCTCTCTCTCGTCGTTGAGACTGGTGTGTGCACTCACATTGATTGCTGTTATTTGCCAGTAATGGGCTAGCCATTGTTTATCTGCACATCTTCATGCTGTCTTGCAAGCACAGAGACATCCATCTTCACAATTACCAATGGGAGCAACTGAGATGAGTCATGCAGTGCACGCACAGACCATTAAAACAAACGATTAAAGCCGAAGGCAATATTAAATTGACAATCAGATGGTTGTCAAGTGGCTAATATAATAAATTGTGCCATTTAGATGCTTTGAAAAACACTGATATTATGCTTGTAATACATACAGTTCTCCTTTTACTGGTGGAACAGACAAATAATACGGTGCATTGTATCTTCATGAAGATGTTCAAAAACACCAAAATAATTCTTCATTTTAAGAATTCAAGTCTTGCCAGATCTAGCTGTGGCACAGGGCGTGTGTTATACAGTGTCAGCTACATCAGACAGTATTGATCCTTCCCATGTGACGTTAAGACCAATCATTTTGGACACAAAATACTAAGTGAACAACGGAGAAACATCCAAAGGAAAATAACGACCAATACATATTACATCATGTCTTTATATTTTTGCACGCCTGGTTGTGCTAATGTTAGAGGACTGTGGTCCTACGTACTTCTAGTATGACTGCAATGGCCTTGGTGGGGACATTTCTATAAATGGCGGCTGGTAAAATCCATATGGGAAAGGGGAGAGCCTTTGGCCTGCATGCAGTAAATTATGCCCACTGGCCTCTACTCTGTCAGGCAGAGCAGGGAGGAGACGACTGAGGATAGTGGAGAGGAGAAGAAAGGAAAAGAGAAGAGAAGAGAGGAGAAGAGAAGACAGGAGAGGAGAGGAGAGGAGAGGAGAGGAGAGGAGTGGAGAGGAGAGGAGATGGGAGGAGCGAAGAAAAGAGTAGTATCTAGTGGAAGACAGAAGAGGATTTGAGGAAATGAAAAGGAGAAGGGGATTGGAGGAGAAGACCAAGGGCTCACTGGTTATCCTGTGGCACCAACTCTAGATCAAAGGTAAGATTGAAAAAATACGTACAAACATACTCACACATGTGCAACCGACCCTAGATTCGGACCAACTTGTTACGGTGAAGTTAAATCCTAACCTCATGAGAAATTTTAATTTAGTTGATGTGGACATTCTTAATAGAACGGTACAAAGTCTTAGCTCCTCTACATCTGACTTAGATATTCTACCAACAGCCTTCTTCAAATCCATCTTACACCTAATATCACCAGATGTACTTCAGATCATCAACACCTCACTACAAACAGGCATATTCCCAGGCTGTCTGAAAGAAGCAGTTGTGAAACCCTTACTGAAAAAGAACAACCTGGATGCACTGGTACTAAACAACTATAGGCCCATATCCAATCTACCATTTATGGGTAAAATAATAGAGAAAATTGTTTTTAACCAATTAACTGCCTTTTTAATGTCTAATAGCTATTTTGATAAGTTTCAATCTGGTTTCCGTGCCTACCACAGCACTGAAACAGCTCTTATCAAAGTTATGAATGACATAAGATTGAATTCTGATGCTGGCAAATCATCCGTCTTGGTACTTCTTGATTTAAGTGCTGCTTTCGACACAGTTAATCATTCTATACTACTACATAGACTGGAACACTGGGTTGGCTTTACGGGCATAGTGATCGACTGGTTAAAATCGTACTTACAACAAAGAAGTTTTTTTGTCGCCATTGGAAGACATACTTCATCACCAATGTCTCTGGATTGTGGGGTCCCCTAGGGCTCCATTCTGGGACCACTACTGTTCAATCTGTATATGTTGCCACTGGGACACATTATCGAGAATAACTCCATAAATTACCATAGCTATGCGGATGATACCCAGCTCTACTTATCTATGTCCCCCAATGACTACGTCCCCCTTGAATCACTCTATCATTGCATGGACCAAATTAACAAATGGATGTCTCACAATTTCCTCCAGCTGAACACAGAAAAAACTGAAGTAATTATATTTGGGAAAAGAGAGGAGAGACAAAAGATTGCTACTATCCTTGAAACGAAGGGACTGAAACCAAGGGAAACAGTTAAAAATCTTGGGGTCCTCATTGACAGTGACCTAAATTTCAACAGTCACATGAAAGCTATTACTAAGTCTGCATTTTATCACATAAAAAACGTCTCTAAATTTAGGGGCCTGATGTCTAAACATGATCTGGAGAAGCTAATACATGCCTTCATTTCTAGTAAAGTCGATTACTGTAACAGTCTGTTTACTGGCCTCCCAAATAAGACCATTAAACAGCTTCAACTGGTACAAAATGCAGCTGCAAGGGTTCTTACAAAGACAAGGAAGTTTGACCACATTACTCCAATTTTAAGATCGCTGCATTGGCTCCCAGTAAGCTACAGAATTGATTTTAAGGCAATGCTACTTGTATTTAAATCATTAAATGGAATGGGACCCACATATCTACTGGATATGTTTCAGCTGTATGCACCGACCAGGTCACTAAGGTCAACAGAGAAGAATTTGCTGGTGATTCCAAAAGTCAAAACAAAGTGTGGAGAGGCAGCCTTTAGCTTCTATGCTTCAAAGCTTTGGAACCAGCTTCCAGATGACGTAAAAAATGCACCCACTATTGATAGTTTTAAATCTAGACTCAAGACAAAGCTGTTCTCAGATGCTTTCTTAAATTATTGAATGAAAAGACGGTAAAATAAGAGAAGACAAAACCCTGACAATTCTAGACCCTATCAGGTAAACGGAAAAAAGGAGGCCAGACTCCTCTGTCGTCGAACAGTTAAAATCTGAAGACTGCGTATGTTTTTCAAGGTTTTATGTTTTTTTTTTACGTTTTATTTTATTATTATTTTTACCTTATGTTTTATCTTAATGTTTTAAATGTTTTTTTGACTCTAATTCATTTCCCTGTTTTCCTTTCATTTACATTTGTTAACTTTGTGAAGCACATTGAGTTGCACCTGTGTATGAAATGCGCTATATAAATAAACTTGCCTTGCCTTGCCTTGCCTAGATCCTGTTCTGAGACCACAATCTCTCATCTTTCTGGGTACTGGTCCGAGAGAGAGAGAGAGAGAGAGAGAGAGAGAGAGAGAGAGAGAGAGAGAGAGAGAGAGAGAGAGAGAGAGAGAGAGAGAGAGAGAGAGAGAGAGATGTTTAACTTTAGAGAAAGCACCATGCATTAATTTGGTACAAGCATACAAGGCAAAAATAAAACTGCAAAAATGCCAGCTTTTGTAAACACTTCCTTGGCAACATTACCCTACCAAATAGTTGCTTTCGGCATGTGTGAGCGGGAGTGTCAAAATACTGCTGTGACTGATTCAATTCCGCCATCCCCTCCCACAGAAACACACATTGGAGCTCCAGCACCGTGGGGCATTATGTAGACATCCTCCTTTTACCCATGTGCAATTCAAACTCCCCCTTCACCCAAATAACAGAAACAAAACTTGTCACTCTTTGCTGTCGAGTAAAACACATTGGTGCTTGGTAAAAAAAAGTCACCAGGCTGTGTTTAAAAAAGGAACACCCTCTGGCTCAGTTTAGTGGGAAGCAGTCTGGCACACAAGTAGGCAGGCACATCATACGGCAGTGTCACATTAAGGTGGCACTGATGTGAGGTGAAGTGGGTGCAGTTGGACGGCCATCAACTGTAGCATGTGGCATAAGCTGCTGTGAGAGGACTGATAGACGGCACACTGCTGCTGGGTCTAAGTGAGAGAGTGAGTGAGAACAGTAAGTGTTGCGTAGGGGGAGACAGTGGAGAAAGGATAGGAAAGAGGAGAGAAGAGAAGAGAAGAGAAGAGAAGAGAAGAGAAGAGAAGAGAAGAGAAGAGAAGAGAAGAGAAGAGAAGAGAAGAGAAGAGAAGAGTGAATTGGTGTAAGAGAGCCTGAGAGAGAGGGAATAAGTGTGTGTGTGTGTGTGTGAGAGAGAGAGAGAGAGAGAGAGAGAGAGAGAGAGAGAGAGAGAGAGAGAGAGAAAGAGAGAGAGAGAGAGAGAAAGAGAGAGAGAGAAAGAGAGAGAGAGAGAGAGGTGTTGTGTGGGAGGTGCAGCTCTCTATGTGAAGAGGTTTGCTCTTTTCCAGGCTTTCAAATGGTGGTGATGGCGCATCAAGCACCGACGGGACAGAATTGGTGAAGGTGTTCTGAAGTGGGGAAAATGGAAAGAGAGAGGAAGTGAGCGAAAGAGATAAGACAAGACAAGTGTGAGTGCATTGTTGCGAGCGTGCGCACCTGCGCATTTGTCACATCCATGGCAACGTGTTAGATACTGGCTCAAAAACAACAGTGTCATCATCAATTATTCAGAGCTTGGCAGGCATTTTGCACTTTGATGAAGGACCGCGAGTCCAAAACGTTGTACCATTAAACTTTGTTCGGGAGCATTGAACAGCGTTGCGCACCTTTATCTTTTCTTTTCAGTTATCTTCTGTTTGGTGCAGCACCTGTGCTACTGATGTGCACACACTCTCTTAGTTTTTAGATAGAGAGAAAAACATACAGCCTGACTATAGTAGCCTATTAAATCATAAAAAGGAATCACAGATAGAAAGAGAGAGACAGAGAGAAAGACACTCCTTCCCCGAATACTGTGCTGACATGTTCTGACCGGAATGTCTCTGCTCTGTTTCAGAATCTTTACCTCAGCATTCAGGCAAACGTAAGCAACCAGACATCTGAAGGGATAAGGAAAACCGCCACCCAGAAGGCAAAACAGCTGACAGAAATGTTGGTCAAAGAATAGTGATAAAAATAAGAAAAAAAGTCTGAGCATGCAGCTAGCCTGTCTGTTGACATCTTTCACTGAAAAAGGTAATCTTAGAGAACACTTTCTATCTTCCCCTCCACCACACACGCACACGCACACGTGTACACACACACACACACACACACACACACACACACACACACACACACACACACACACACACACACACACACACACACACACACACACACACACACACACACACACATTCTATTTGAGCATATATAGTACATATTGCATTGAGGCCAAAGACAGGGGTGGTGAAAGCATGTGACAGCCCACTGGCATTGGTGGCAGTAGTGGCTGTTTGCAGACAGCATGTTCAGGTCCCTCCAAACCAACCTCCACCTCCGCACCTCTGTCACGAGAGAGAGACGACAGACAGGCAGATTACAGGCCTGGGGTAGAGGAAGAGATGTACCACACCCCCCCCGTCCACATCACATTGATACAGAGATCCAGAGATAGTCTTTTCTGCTCTGCTGGAGCGGCACTAAGTTGCTGCTGCCTTGTGAGAAGGTCCTTCCTACATGGATCAGAGGCCTGGCTGTAACATGTAAGACAGAGCATGGGAGAGAGGGAGTGAGAGTTTGAAAAAGAGAAATAAACAGAGTGAGAGCAAGGTATAGAGATAGAGTCAGATGGGAAGGGAGAGCGAGAGAGAGAGAGAGAGAGAGAGAGAGAGAGAGAGAGAGAGAGAGAGAGAGAGAGAGAGAGAGAGAAATTGAAGAGACTACTGTTGTGATTAATGTAAAACACACCAAGTTCCATTGGAGAGACTAGCAGGGCTATGCAATTAAATGTCAACGAGGGCCAGTTTCTCAAGTTCCTCCCAGTAAGTCTGTTCGTAATTTACGGGGGGGAGGGCTGGTGCGTAGGGGGGGGAGGGCCATGATGAAAAAAAATTAGGTGGAGGGGAGGGCCATGGGGAAAAAAATCGGAGTTAGGGGGAGGGCCATGGGAAAAAAAACGAATTTATTTTATTTTATTTTTATTTCTTTTTTAAAATAATAATAAAAAATGCTCTGAAACACATCGCTTTGCGATGCAAGGTCCCGGTGCATAGGCTACTATAGCACGGAAGCGTGTATCTGTAGTCAAAAAACTATCAGGTGCAGCTACTGTAGATTGCCCGCGCTGACTCTCTTTCACTGTAGGCCTATTGCTAGTGCTACGGGAACATTGAGCATCATAGAAAATGCCCGTGAGCAAATAACTAGCTGAGGTGAACTATATGGGCTAAACAGTTTGACAACGGCTGGGCATTTCCAGAGGAATTTTGGAGAGGTGTTGTAGGCCTAGTCAACTGGTGGTCACAGCTTCTGGTAAGTCATGATTTTATTTATTGGCACCGCCGTGTGCTTTACATCTGTGTTCAAAAAACTTTTAGACCCCAACCAGACCGGAATGAACAGTAGGCCTACCTAGGCCTAGACGTACTTTGGTAGAACGGTGCAGTGACGCGGGAGATTTTGTTTTGTTTAGCTTGTGGTGTCAAGGTAGTAATAACAGTGGTATTAATGGCGATGTGTTGGCCATGCATCATATACGGTCTTGACACCATTGGAGGAGCTAACTTGTTGTGAAGAGAAGTCTCGTCACTTTGGTGAACAAAAACGGACCAACTAAGCAAGGAATTGTGTAGCCTACATTTAAAGCGTGACGGGAGAAGGGAATGTCACCAAAGTTGTGCATCGTGTCAGGTAAGAAGTGACTTTTGTTTCTTGCTGTGGAGATTGGATTCGTAGAAGCGTGTATTGGTATGCTAGGTCTTGCCTGTTGCTGGTGAAGTAGCCTCGGAGTTGGCTATGGGGTGAATCTGAAGGAGAGCACAGCCGATGGTGTGTCTGTCTTGTCTATCATCAGTAATGGCTGTGCTATTGTTGGATGTTTTGGAATGTTGTACTGGTTCTGTTTTGGCAATTTGTTCCATTTTGCTGATTTGACCACCACCACCTATTAATGCGTCTTAAATATGGCCTACGTTAAATGCAAACTAAAGGTGGATTTCTCACTCTCCCTGTATCAATAGCCAGCAATGGCTCGAGCTGCTTTGGCGCTTAGCCTACTTCTTGCTCCGATCACATCCCGGACTCTTTGGCCGTCAAAGTGTAATCACATTCGGGAAGGTAGAGCTATGCCTGTGTGTGTGTGCGTGCGTGCGTGCGTGCTTTTATGCGCGGTCTGGGAGACAGGACAGGGGTCCTTATCGAGATGCACCTTGAGATCCACAGTCGCAATTGCAAGAAAATCTAAATTATTTGAAAGCCCGGTCACCTCTCACGAGTGCATCGCATAGCCTAGTCAAAGCATTTCTTCTAATTTCACACATTGCACACTGCCCATGCTGAGACAAACTGTCAAGGCAGCGCGATTTGCTCTTGAACACGCCCTCACCTCCACATCAGGTGCGCGTTTCCCTTCTGCAAGAATAACTTAAATTAATAATGTCAAAGTGAGATGTTTAACAAAAAGGTAAACTTCAAGTATTGGCAGAGGACCACGCACTGATGAAGGCTTGTTAGCCGAAACGCTTTTGCTTTTTGGACATGGTGGTAATATAAATAAATAATGAGACGCAGTTTGTGAGTGCGGATTTCTTCTTCCTTAAGTTAACAAAAAGGTAAATCTACCCATCCTTGTTTAGGCTACATAAAACATGAGGAAGTTATTCAGATGTGATTCGCCATTCCTCACCCTAAAATTGATTAGAACGCAGGAAAT
>NC_085877.1:1910312-1930312 GCF_034702125.1 Engraulis encrasicolus
GAACAGCGAAAAGGTCAGTGTGCAGGAGTTTCTTTAAGTTGTTAACCTATATACCACGTCATAGACTTGTCTGTCAACACCCATTGGTTCTGGGCCATATTACCTCATTTCCGGTGGGGAACAACAAATTTGCTCTACTCAACTAGTCCACTCGGGGCTCGAGCCTGCGACCTGGCGGTCAACGCTCTGGTTCTGGCATGGGAGGCACGGTACAGCACAGTACCACTGAGCTAAAGGTCCAGGCCAACCGCTCAGTGCTAAGTACTGTATGAGGCTTTGGGAAACAGGTTTATGTTCTACCGCCACACTCTTACTTGCTGGAATAGCACGCACACTCTCAATCTCATGGAGCTTACATCGACACTGTTCACATTTGTTTGGCAGGGGGCAAGGCCTTGTTGTGTGTGTGTGTGTGTGTGTGTGTGTGTGTCTGGCACACATTTATATGAAGGTGTGTGCTTGTGTGTGTGTTTGCCTGTTCATGCACATGTGTGACTGTGGGGGAGCGCCAACAGACATGAACAGTAGTGAAGACTTTTTTTTACTGCTTCATTCAGACAACAACTCAGTAAACAAAACTCTACTGGGTGTGGCTATTCCCTTACTCCCACTTAACACAAAGACTTACAAAGTCACACACTGTTGAAACAGTCAGAGTATTGTGTATTGAACGTGAATGTGCTGTTTTTTTTGCAGCAACCCTTGACTCTGCTCCTGGATGTCTCATGCATTTTTACACTGTTATGCCACAGCTGTAACAAATCTGCCTACTTTATGAATGCTTTTGATAACTTGGAAATCGAAATTCACTTCAGTGTGTGGTTTGATGTGTGGTTTGTGTCTATGTGTATTAGACCGTGTGTGTGTGTGTGTGTGTGTGTGTGTGTGTGTGTGTGTGTGTGTGTGTGTGTGTGTGTGTGTGTGTGTGTGTGTGTGTGTGTGTGTGTGTGTGTGTGTGTGTGTGTGTGTGTGTGTGTGTGTGTGTGCGCGCGCCTGTGTGTGCCTGACTCCATCAATAAAACATGCTGTAAAATGTACCACATCCTCTCTACCTATTGCTATTTTTCTCTCTAAGTACAGTAGATCAAAAAATATGGATGGCAGCCAGCTTTGAGTGAGACTCATTTTCAATAATGGCATCACATTGAGTGTGAAATGAGCACCGTAAATATCAACTCTAATGGCAGATTAGCACTCACACAGCACCGAGGCTAGACACAGACATGAGAGATGGAGAGAGAAAGGTGGGTGGGATGCAGGATGATGTATAGCAGATAGAAAGAAGGAGTAATAGACACAGACAGCTTAAAGGGACACTGTGTGAGATTTTTAGTTGTTTATTTCCAGAATTCATGTTGCCCATTCACTAATGTTACCTTTTTCATGAATACTTACCACCACCATCAAATTCCAAGTATTCTTTATGACTGGAAAAATTGCACTTTTCATACAAAAGGGGGATCTTCTCCATGGTCCGCCATTTTGAATTTCCCAAAGTAGCCATTTTTAGCTGCAAAAATGACTCTACTTGGACCATAATAGAAAATATTTGTTTATTACTCAGTAAACTTTCATGTAAAGATCACATTTGGCAATAGGCAGCCCAGTTTCAATGACCAGCATATTGCAGTACCTTTTTTGACCATTTCCTGCACCGTGTACCTTTAATGGACAGATAGACAAGACATGAGAGGGGGAGAGAGGAAGAGGGAGAGAGGATATAGCAGATTGAAAAAAGAGGAATGGAAAGACAGATAAAAGGATAGGTGGAAAGACAGTTGTATAGATAAGCAGCTTGACAACCACGTAGGCAAACAGGTAGGCAAAGAAAGAAAAAAAGAAAGAAAGAAAGAAAGAAAGAAAGAAAGAAAGAAAGAAAGAAAGAAAGAAAGAAAGAAAGAAAGAAAGGAGAAAAAAAAGAAATGGTTTGAAGAGAAGAAAAATGAATTGGTTCAATTCAATAGAATTCAATGAGACAGTGCTGCACAGTGATGTGCTCTGCTGTGCTGTGTAGGGAACTCTAGACTCTGAGCCTGTTGATGAAATGGAGAGGAGTAGAGGAGGGGGGGGGGTTATGGGGTCATAGGCTGGGCAGGCACAGGGGGACAGAGAGGTGGCCTAAGTCATTGGGGAGGTCAGCTCAATATGGCCCCCTTTAACCCTTGATGATGGGTTGGTGGTGATGGTGGTGGTGGTGGTGTAGGGGGTTTGTATTGTATTGGATGCTTGCATTCGTGTGTCTGAGCTCTGGTGGAGCGTGGTCGTGGATGGGCTTGGCATGACTGACCCTGCCCTAACCTTCTCCGTCCCAAGGGCTTGAGCCTATAGATCTGGACAAAGGGCTCAATATATTATTCACGTAAACCCACAATCCACAAGCACACATAAAAATATTCACAGAAAAGCATGCGGAAAAATATTGCACAATCTCTCTGACTTAGAAAGTGTGTCTCTTCCTCACCCACTGAGTCTCATCTACAATGTACAGACATATGAGACACACAGAGCACTTACAACCCCACCGCACATGCACACGCACACGCACACGCACGCACACACACACACACACACACACACACACACACACACACACACACACACACACACACACACACACACACACACACACACACACACACACACACACACACACACACACACACACACACACACACACACACACACGGTAGTAATGGAGTGTCGGTGTGTAAGTGTTTCTAAGAAGGGTGTAAGGAGGGTCAACAGTGCTTTGGTTTGTAAATCACGTCCCTGTTTGGAAATGAGAGGCCGCTGTTGGGGAACACTGCGCACATACATAAATATAGTGGTGTCTAGCAGCAGCGGCGGCGGGAGCGGGTGGTAATTGCGAGCCCCATATGAGACTGCAATTAGCAACACCACTGGCTTTTTAGTATAGTGGCGTCAGACTGCAGGGGCTGATAATTGTGAGCTGGTGAACAACCTCCATATGACCTTGCAATTAACAACAAAGCTGAATTTCTCACACATCTACACACACGCGCGCGGGCAGGCACACACACATGCATGCACCTGTGCACGCATTTTTTTATGTTTTATTAGTGTGAGTGGATAAAAAAGAGAAAAAAAGTCAGCTTCAACCAGGGTTTGTTATGCTCCCATTTGTTATTTTATTTTTCCGTGACGTTTCGGGTATTCACCCTGCTTCAGACGTCTTATTAGTGTGAGTGAAAAAAAGTTTTCAGTCTTTGCACGGTCGTATTACTTATCTGTTCCCCACCTGTGCCCCTGAATAATATAGTATATATATAATATAATATAGTATAACATAGTATACTGACACCTCTGGTATGATAGATCATGCCTTGTTTCGAATGCATGAGATGGCCACAGAGCAAAGGCAAACAGACCAATTCAATAAGAGCCCCCAGCTCCCTGACCAAATCAGTCCACAAACATGCTGCTGGAGCCTGGGTCCATGTATTACACTAAGCAAAGTTAACAACAACAACAACAACATAACAGTGTATGGAGCTCCTGGGAAGACATGGTTCCATGATCCATCTCAATGAAACTTGACTAAATGCACAGTCCCATACACAAACAGAAATGAGAAGTTTTGACAACATTGTGTAGTAATGAAAAAGGCCATCACTCTGACAAGCATGTTTCAATGATAGCTAAGTTTAGGGAAAGGTTTAGGTCTAGGCAACATGACCTTATGTGTCATATGACGCGAAAGCCTACCTTTTGGAGCAATAGTGAGGCCTGGTCATAAATAATATTTTGGTCCCATGTATTGACCAATTGGGTGTGAGACTGGGTCGATTTCATTGAAGATGCAGCACGTTGGCCAAGGTTGCTGGCCGTGGTCCTGAAGTGACACTGAGAGCTGTATTGGCAGGTATACCTACATGTACATGTATGCAATACAAGGTCTGAGTGGACTCCAATTCCCTAAACTTCTGATTTTATATATTAAAAACTATGGATCTAAGTATAGAAGTAGAAAATGGCACAGGCACTGGTCTTCGCGATGAAATCCATCCTTCTAAGGAAACATTAATGCTCTCTGAGCCCTGACTTATTCACTGCCAGTCACACAGAGACAGAGAGAGAGAGAGAGAGAGAGAGAGAGAGAGAGAGAGAGAGAGAGGTCCACTGCTATCCCTTCCCACTAACACCTCCACACTCTACAGGCCTGCAAGACCAGGTCCAAATTACAAAACATACTCCACTAAACCAAATTTTCTTATTCTTGAAAAATAACTATTATCAATATTGGCAATTGAAAACCAAAACACAAAGCAAGATGCAATGCTATCTGTCCCTAAACAGAGAGTATGCACTTGCAAACTATCTAACTCAAATCAAAGACCCTATCTTGAGAAAAATATTGACGAAATACAGACTCAGTGAACACCGCCTGGCCATTGAAACCGGCCGACATAAAAAAGACTGGCTTCCCAGAGAAGAACGTTTTTGCAGACAATGCACTGACAATATTGTTGAAACCGAGCTTCACTTCCTAACCGAATGCAACAAATATCCGTGAAATCTTCTTCCAAAAATTTGAGCAGAAACACCCAAATTTCACTTCCCTCCCAACCCAGAACAAACTCCCATTTATCATGGGTGAACAAGAACTGAGTTGTTTCTTGTCAGCCCAATACATTTTCACATGCCACCAGCAGAGGGACAATGAGTGATACTGTATGTTATATTATAATATACTGTATATTATATGTATTCTTTAAATACCTTATGCTTATGTGCTCGAATATTCACTGAAACACACTCAAAGACTGGATGGACATACGCATGCACCCAAGCATGCACACGGAAACACACACAAACACACAAAAAAACTGAGACACGCGTGCACACACACACACACTCTATATGCGCACACACACACACACACACACACACACACACACACACACACACACACACACACACACACACACACACACACACACACACACACACACACACACACACACACACACACACACACACACACACACGAACACATACACACACACGAACACACACACACACACACACAAGTGGTATAATTTTATTATGTCTTACTGTTCCTATTATTGTTGTCTTATATATGTTATGTACCATGCTTTGGCAATACAAAGTTTCTTTTGTCATGCCAATAAAGCACTTTTGAATTGAATTGAATTGAATTGAGAGAGAGAGACTCCAGAAATGTTTAGTAAGTTTCTCTGTAGCCTCTTACTGCAGATGGGGTCGCCGGCGGGCCTAATCACTATTTGCTGAAAATACTCAACTACATCATAATAACAGCATTGCTATGACAGTGCAGAGAGCCTTAAGTAACTGATTAAGACATAGACATAACAATTTTGGTGACAGCAAGGTTATAACATAGGTGCTGCACTAAGGGGTTAAGCTGTGGAGGTGGGACCCTAATAAAACAAACCAGGCCATGTTAATATAGCAGCCCACACTTCGCTTGCACTCCTCTGATCGGGTTAATCTCATGGTGAACCGTGCACCCATAACATGCCATTAAAATTAATGGGCGATTAGGCGGTCGGAGCTATCCAAGTGATGTGTATTGACTTTACACCTACTATGGAGAAAAAACATTAGCTTCTATTTCACAAACACAGTGAATACACAAGAAGGACACAGAGGTCTACAGTGTGTGGGAGATGGCTAGAAGATTAAGGAGGCATTATGGCATGAGTGTATTAACACAGTAGGAGCAGGTGAGTCATGGTTCTAATCAACGGTTTCATTCATTCTAACAAGAAATACACTTCATTATAGATATTCTACCATTGCATTTCCTTGCTTCTCTGCCTTATGGAAGCATAAATCAGGTCCTCTGTGTTCCCTGTGGTTGACGCTACTAAACAACAAAACAAGAGGAGAACAGACAGGCGGAAGAGAGGCAAAGACAAAGCACATTGCGCTGCGACTAAGTGCATTTCTCATTACACTTCTTCTCTCTCTTTCTCTTTCTCTCACACTAGCGTGCGCACACACACACACACACACACACACACACGCGCGCGCGCATGCACGCATGCACACACACGCACGCACGCACGCACGCACGCACGCACGCACGCACATACACACACACAGCCTGACCTTGATGCATGACATTGTCCAAATTGGATTGTCTAATTTGGAAGTCTGCAAATGAATAAAGCTGCAAACAACCTCTCTGGAAACAGCCGTGGCCCTCAAAGTGTCGACAGCATGCATATGGGAGAGGGAGAGAGAGTATAACTAAATGAGAGAGAGAGAGAGAGAGAGAGAGAGAGAGAGAGAGAGAGAGAGAGAGAGAGAGAGAGAGAGAGAGAGAGAGAGAGAGAGAGAGAGAGAGAGTGCGTGCATGCTCAGGTATGGACAGATGCTATGCACATGCTATACACATGAGTGTGTATTTGTGCTTGTTGTTCGGCTGTGACAGCCTCGGCAGGTGCCTCTGTGTGCTCTCAGCTTGCAGATTTGTTTACCCGTTCTGATGTTGGTGCACTGGGGTTGCTGCCCTGGGCTCGCTGCCCCCCACACAACCAGAGGCCCCAGCAGAGTTGAGTTGTGTGTGGGCCCACCTCACTGCAGCAGGCCATCTTGTTTGCTAACGGCATATTAAAACCTCCCCATGTGTATTATGATTCCACATCTACTACCACAGAGTATCGTGATGTAGGAACAGATTTTTCAAGAGACTTGAACTGAGATGAACAAGTGCAAGGCCCCATTTGATGCAAGGCAAGGCATGTTTATTACGAAAACACATTTCACACACAGGGGCATTTAACATTCATTCAGGTTTTACTTCAAAATTCTGTTTCCTTTTCCAGAATGAGAGCGTGTGGAATCTGGCGTGTCTTAGCTGCCGCTGCTCACTCCCTCAAACACATTCAGTCACTCAAACCCACTAACACTTTGGAATATCTATCACCTTTGCCAGACGAATGAACAACTTGTTAAGTTAACCATACCAAGTTGTGGACGAACCAGGAGTATGTTTCTTGAAAGCATAGTTGCTAGCCAGTTAGCACCTTGGGTAGTTGTCAATAGGAAATTGCTTGCCTGATTATCATCATGACTTTCAAATCTCTTCGAGACTTGGTCTGACCAGGAGTCCGTTTCTCGATTCTTGCCTTTGCTAACCGTCTTAAGTCGGTCTTGAGTTGGTCGTAAGTTGCTCTTGAGTTGGTCTTAAGTTGGTCTTAAGTTGGTCTTCAGTTGGTCTTTAGACGTAAGACCAACTTAAGAACAACTTAAGAACAACTTAAGAACAACTTAAGACCAACTCAAGACCTTGGTTACAACGTTGGTCTTAAGAACGAACAAAATGGCTAACGTCGTTAGCAAAGGCACTGTCGAGAAACGACCCCCAGGATCATAACAACTAACATTCTTAAACGGCATGGTTGACCCACTTACCTTGGTTTGCTACTGGTCGAGGGTAAAAGAGGCTGAGCCAAAGTTTAAACCAAACATTTCTTAGTTCCCAATAGAACGTCTCTGCTTAAACAACGTCACTGCTTTGAACACGCCTCTACCCAGAATGGTTGGAAATGCTTAAAGTTGATTAGTTCCCGACAAAGTGGGTGGAGTTCCTGCTGTAGCGGGATCCAGATTCTACCTGAACGAGCTCCTGGCCTTAGTGAGTGTAGCTGAGCCGAAGGCGTTGCATCACCACTAAGGCGGAGCCTGGGTAGGAAATTGCACAGAATACAACAAAATAGCTAACATTTAGCAACTATGGTTTCAAGAAATGCACCCCAGGACGGTCCAGCTACACTGGCGTTGGCCCTCTGCTGTTGTTCAGGGGACATTTTCTATACTACTTCTTCAGGAGGTCTAGACTGTTATTGATCCTGTTTGGCAGTCGGTTTCACCAACCACCACACCCAGTGCCATCTCCTCTGCCCAGCCTCCGCCTCATCACGCTGTGCAAGATCAACGTGGGAGTTCGATTAACTGGGGATGATATGTTTACATCCAGTGCAACTTCATTCACCTTACGCAGTTGCGGTCCGATTCGAGCCTAATGTTGTGTCATGTTAGGGGTGACCTGCACCTTGAGGCTCGAATCGGGCCGCAACCTCATTAGGTAAATGTAGTTGCGCTGGTTGTAAACAGATGTTGGTGACGCCATCCCAAGTTAATCGAGCCCAACGTTGATCTCGCACAGCGGCCCCAGCCATGGTGTTTTACTGCCCATTAATGACACTTTACCAGCGTGCTCAGCTGCCTCCCTCATCCAGCATCTCCATGGACTCATGTTTAGCACATTGCTGATCATTAATGTAACTTCACCTGCTTGTTGAACTGCCGCCCCCAACCAAGCTCACTACCTTGGAGGCTCTGGATTTTTATCATCCTTGTGGCATTTCAACTCCGCTCCTATAATGGGTTTGCTAACAATACAAAATCTATATTATTATAATAATTATTCTTGTTATTGCTGTTATTATTGTGCCTCATGCACAGTCTGTGCGAGTATGCATCCCTAAACAATTGGACATACATAAATAAACACACACACAAGCACACACGCATGTACACACATTTTTTCAGCTCATGTCATGACTGTCATGACTGCTTTGCAACTTACAAACAACAACTTGTGCCAAAGGGTCGAAATGGCATGAAACATAAATGAAGTAAACTGGCGTGAAATGGGCTGGAGGACATCTGAGGGGAGCTGGAGCTGTACAAATGTTTGGATCCCCGGATGGACGAATATTGGGAGGGAGGGAAAGAGGAAAGAAGGCTGTTGGAGCGGCCCACTGGAGTGAGTGTGTGTTTGTGTGTGTGTGTGTGTGTGTGTGTGTGTGTGTGTGTGTGTGTGTGTGTGTGTGTGTGTGTGTGTGTGTGTGGAGATGGAGGGAGATACACTGAGAGAGGGATGGGGTTGTTGGACAAACCTCAATGCAGCTGGCCGAGCATGCCTCATCGCCCCCTCAGCCCAACTGTAGGCCAGCATCTGTACCAAATTACATTTCCCCTGGCACGTCACAAACATGCACGCACGCACCGCACACACACACACACACACACACACAAACACAAATACAAACACACACACACACACACACACACACACACACACACACACACACACCATGCACACACGCACACACACAAACAAACACACACAAGCACGACAGCACAAGCCAGGGCTTTGAACCGGTTCAAGGAACGAAACAAAAACCAGGAACTTTTTTTATTTTACAGGGAACAGAAACGAAACCGGAAACGTTATTATTTCTTATGTTCTGGAACAGGAACACTTATTGGAAATAATGGTAACCGGTTAATACTGGTTTTATTTCGTTCCTCTAATTGGACAAAAAAGTAGCCAAATTATTTTCCTGCGCACGTTACCATGACGGCTGAGGTTCACATCCTGTGTGACATCAGATATTCGCTGACTGAATGGAGAGTGAGTGGAGGATTACAAAGTCTCCACTCCACATCCTAAATAAAACCACTGTCATACAAAAGGGCCGAGTTCCCATTGCATCGTTGTTAGACATATTGCAGAAAGCGTGTTTAAAGCGCACAATAATGTTCTTCATAATGGGCACACATGGCCGCTTCAAATGCAGATATGCACAAACTCGCAATGTCCGTCATAGCGCTCCCCGTGACCCAAGTCAGCGTGGAGCGCGCATTTTCATATTCAAGGTTTATTCTTTCTCCGCTTATGTCGTCCCTGAATGACAAAATTCTTTAGCATATTCTTTTCATCTGCTTGAATAAACAGTTTGGAATGTAGGCTGACCCATTTGCACTTCTGTCTTTCTTGGTTTATTAATGTCAGATATGGGGAGTAATCAGCTGACAGGAACGAAATTAACCATTCCGAGAACAATATTTTTTTGTTCTAACCGGTTCGGGAACGTCAATTTCTGTTTTCTTCAATTCCGTTTCTGTTCCGAACGAACCAATTGGAAAAAAATATCGGTTCAAAGCCCTGGCACAAGCATGCACACACTCGTACAAAGTCATAGAACAACACTGTGTGTGTGTGGTGGGGAGGGGGGGGGGGCATAGCATTGGACTCATGAACAGTCACCTCTCCCCCCTCTCCAGAGCTGCCATAGTGGCTCTGCTCAATGTCTACTATATTTCCATCAGAAGTCTCTCAGTCCCTCTACCAAGGCTGCTGCTTTCCTCAACTATTCCCTCAACCTTGACTTATGGTTTACAAAACAGCTGCTAAAAGGCCAGATCCAATTTTGTTTTTGCAAATCACCCATCTCCTTTCATACAGACAACTAAAACATAAGTACGGGCAGGTGTGTACCATACAAGAATACAATCAACTAACGGCATCCGTGCCTTTAAACTGGAAACAAAAAATAAAATCTGGCTGTAGTGATCATTTAGTATGTCGACCAAATATAAAACAAAACAGATGGTTAAACAGAACCAAAATTAACAAGGAAATATACAAGTTTTACCTACAAACTGATAAATTGGTGGAGTATCCATGGAAAATATTTGACAGTTGGGAAAAAATGATAGATCGTCCACTTCCATGGAAACAAATATTTAATAATCTATACAAAACATCATTAGATATAAAAATACGATTTTTTCAATATAAATTGATTTTCAAATATTTAAACACTAAAAAAATGCTGCATATCTGGGGTATTGAAAAAAATCCATTCTGTCGATTTTGTTCAGAAGAAGAGGAGACAACACAACATTTACTTTGGTACTGCCCTTCAACTGCTATATTCTGGCTTGAAGTTGAAAATTGGTTGCTAAAGTATAATATAAGCTTGCATTTAGATCTCCCTACTATACTCCTAGGTGACTTGGCAAGCGAAAACCAGGGATTGCAAAATATTATTCTTTTGTTGGGCAAAGTGTTCATACATAGAACAATGGATATAAAGACATTGACTATAAGAGCTTTTAAAAATTATATCAAACACTACTGTAAAATAGAATGTGTAATGGCTAATGAGACAGGAATGGTGAGCTATGCAAATAGATGGTTAGAATTAAAAGATGGCGAAGGTTGGCCTTAGGGTCTGTTTTGTTAATAATGTAATATTTCTCATTGCATCAGGATAAAATGTAAACTGTAACTTCATCCCCTGGGGAGGGTGGGGGGGGTTATATGAGGGTGGTGGGTGGGCACTAAATATATAGTCTGACATTTTTGGGGGACTTCAGATTTGAATAGTTTGTTTGTTTCTTATTTTTTTCTTTTTACTATTGTCCTTCTTTGTTGTTAAACCTATGTTTTGTTTATTGTATTGTTTTATTAAAAAAGAAAGGTAAATGCAAATATATTTAAAAGAAAAAAGAAAAGGAAAGAAAAGAATGAAAGACAAAAAATTAGGTCCCCCATAAGGGGGGGTGGTGGTTTGGGTTTAGAAAAAAAAAAAAAAAAAAAAAAAAAAATCACCCATCACCACCAAGAAACACAATATCCTTGTTGTCGAAGTGCGTATAGCGTTGGGGAACCATGTGGGACAGTTCGGTTGTAGCACAGTCCCAGTCCCTAGTTACCTTGGACACCAAGTATATGACACAGACAGCTGACAGACATGATATCAACAACAGACAACCAATGGACCATTCTTTCTACCCACAATGGGTCACACAACCAGGTCATATGGCATGACTGTCTAATTCAATTCAAGTAATGCTTTCTTGTTTATCAAGGGAGAGTAGCCACACTGTACAATATTTCAAGTGGGTTGCCCCTGCTAAAGAATTCATGTTTAATCATGTTGAGGATCATCTTTCTTTTAACCCATTTTAGCATGATAACTTGAATTGTTTGACCGTTGGTACCTGGAGACACATATATAGGCTACGCTGCATTCAGCTCTTGAGATTTTAGCTTTTTAAAGGCCAACCTCCGATAAAAAAACAGTTTTACTCACTCCTTTTGAAAATCGGACGGTCGCCCCAAAAGTTGAACTCACTTGCAAGGCTTCGTAGTGGTGCATCTACTCGCCTGGCTGTGTTTCCCCGTGTTTCCCAATTGACATAAACAATGCAGAGCCACGGGCGAATCACGAAAGCCTTTCTGTGTTTTGTCACATCGAAAGAAGGCGTTGCCCACATGGGTTTATGTCGACCCATTTTTCTAAAAGCATGTAGAGTCATTTTTTCTACTTGTTTTCAAAACAGCTATCGAAAGAGCACAGCCCTGAATGGAGCCTGCACGCCTCCGTTGGCACACCTATAATGCAGTACCACTCAGATGTGCCGACTCTAACCTTAGACGATCTCTCTGCAGAGCAGGAGGAGGAAGCCAATCAGAGACGGATATCCACCTTGCTTGCTTGAAACAAAGCAACCAGAACGTTTTTTCAAACAGGACCAACGCGTAACACATTCAATAACAATGGGGATCACAGCAATATTAATGAAATGACGATGAGAGGACATCTTTAAATAAAAATGTGGGTATGTTACAGCTGAATGAACACATTCTAATGCAAGATGAGGGTCTTAGGGTTTAAATGCAACGTATTTCATGTTTTATGTGCATCAGAGGCTAAGATATTTAGGTGTATATAGGCTGAGGGCAACTTTCCCAACAATGGCTTAGGCATTCAGGAGGTGTTAGGATTTAGGCTTTAGGATGCTTTAGGCATCATTGGATTAGAACCAGGTGGACTTCCAATTGCAAGTCTTACCAGCTTGAAATGAGTTTCTGAGTCAGACACAGGTGAAGAGTCCTTAAGTCCCTGCTCAAGTTTCGTGTTCAGCTGTTTTCTGTGCGACAGCCTGTTCAGTGTAGAGATCATACAACCACTGTCTCTCTGGCACGCACACGAGAGACATGCTCATTGTCTTTGTCTCTAACTCTCTCACTATTTCTTGCTCACAAAATTTTTCTTTTTCTCTCTTTCACATTCTGACACATAACCATATGCACATACCTACTCCCACATCCACCCAGCTACACATGTGCACAGATACACACAGACGCACACAGATACGCTTAAATCATAGCTTTCATATGACACACATACACGCGCACAACCAAGCAAGCGCTCCATTCAGAGAGGGATGGCGGAGTGACCTACATAAGGCCCAAGTCACATCCTGTTTGGCTGGTGGTGTTCCCTTCGGCAACCGGCCGCCTCCAGGCTCCAAAGGCCCATGGGAACGAAGCTTTCCATCAATGTGGAGAGGATGGACGGACCTGAATAGCCAGGGCTGTTGCTACTGTCCACACTCTCACACACGCATGCATGCAGACACACACACAAGTACGCACTCGCGCACACACACACACACACGGACATATACACATGCACATACACAGACACAGACACAGACACACACATCATGAATGCGTGCACATGCACACACATCCAGATAGACTATAAAAGTATCAAAGTCCGCTGATCAATTGATCACAAAAACAAACTGCTTCCTCTAGACTCTAGACTAGAGCACTTCTATATGCCTCCCCTTCATCAGGCCTCTTCATTTGAAGGCAGTTTACAGACACACATCCTTGCTCTCACAAAAGCACTCTTTGTCTTCACAAACATAAATAAACCAAACACACACACACACACGTACGCACGCACACACACACACGCGAACGCACGCACGCACGCACGCACGCACGCACGCACGCACGCACGCACGCACGCAGTTTGAAATTGAAATAGAGAAGTGTTATCACTATTAATCCTCTATGTCAGGTGGTAATTACCTCAAATGCTTATTGACTCTTTATCTCCATCCCTCCTCCCTTTCTCTCCACCTCTCCACCACCTCCCCCTACACCTCTGCTACCTGCTGGCAGTGAATTAATGTAAATGGAGCCTGTCTCTCTCTTTCTCTCTCTACCTCCCTCTTTTCCTCAAGCAATCATCCTCCATCTCTGGTCTGCCTTTGTCTCTGTCTCACCCATTCTGCCAGCGTGATCTCACAGAATTTGGTGAAATGGACAAGGACCCTTGGGACACGAAATATGTGGCAATTTATTGTGTCAAATTATTGTGCTAGTCCCTAACCTTGTAAATAACAAATGTCAAACAGTGGGACAAAAGACAGGGAACATACTGTAGACCTGTGGGAATGGAGAGAAAGCACATCCATGGGCACATCACAGAAAGCTCTTCCATGACCCCATCACAGAATTTTGGCAAAATCTGTGATTTTGTGTCACAAGGGTCCGTGCCATTTCATGCAACTTAGTGAGATCATGTTGGTTCTGCAGTTCTTCTCTCTCTCTCTCTCTCTCTCTCTCTCTCTCTCTCTCTCGCTCTCTCTCTCTTTCTCGCTCTCTCGCTCTCTCTCTCCAGGGCTATAGGGAGCGTTCAATGGCTGCTCAGGAAAACAAACGTCAATCGATTCTAATTCAAGGGAGGCCTTCAGGTGTTGAGGAAGGGGGCAGGATGCTGGTTTTCATTTTCATGTGACATGTTCAAGTGGGTTGCCCTGCTGAAAATAAAAAGGGGATGGTGGAAAAGGGGTTTTCAGCAAAAGGGATTAAGTGACTGTGCGTACGTACGTGCGTACGTGCGTGCGTGCGTGCGTGCGTGCGCATACGTGTGTGCGTACGTGTGTGTGTGTTTGTGTTAGTGTGTATTAGTGCATGGAAGTACAGAACAGCATTGCTGACCAGAGACGTGCGGTCAGGGTAGGCAGGGTAGGCAGTGCCTACCCTGGGATAAATGTCTTAAAAATAAAAACTAACACGTGTTTTAAAAAATATTCTTCAGAGTTCACATACACAACAATAACATTGATTCAGCATAAATTATGAGCTGTTTAAAGTACAGTATACGCAGGACAACGATAAAAAACCTAAGTAATCGCACGAAGCAAAGCGCTCAGGCTTGGGCAAGTTGCCGTGGCAACGCACAGTCCCGGCTGGTAGCAGAGACAGGCTGCTGGTAGTCTGTGAAAGCAGAGCTTTCGAATGCCAGCCAGGCAGCCCGGTAAGGCTCGCTTTTCCTCTGCCTACCCTGCCTTCAGTGCTGTCAATGTAGAAATTTGCGCATGCGTATTAAGCTGCCACATAGCTTGTCAATGGGACTAAAAGCAGAGCCTTTAGACTGTGGCGGGAGTATGTGAGCCAATCACAGCTGCCAACATGAAAAATTGTTACAATTCAGGAAGCCTTCCTGCTTAAAGTATGATAGCAACAACAGCTATCAAGGTACGGCATGTTCAAACTCTAGCCGTACAGAAAACATGGCAGTCTTTGGTGTTTTGCCTTTATTACAAAAAAAAAAAAAAATCAGAGAAGTAGCAAGAAAGATGGTTCAGATGACAGGCAATAGCTGAGCCGTTTGCAATCGCTGCATTGTGGAAATATTCAACATCAGATGGGTAGCAGCTTCAAGTAGTTTGAACACACTGGGACAAAATATCTTCATCATGTCAACCACCCCGGGCTTTTAATGGAACTAACTTGCATGGAAAACATACTCGTGATTCTGCTTTAAGGTAAGATTCATCTAATTATTAAGCTGTGGGTAGCCAAATTTAAACATGAACATGCTCAAGTTTGTCGTGGTGCCTTTTGTTGACGGGCCAGGGAGGTGTTGACATTGAAGATTGGTTGTGCTGTGGACACGAATAGACTGTGTGTGTGTTATTATGGACGCGAGATTGTTTTTTGAGCGTACTACATGACTTCATTTTCCTAATTTATTATGAGGATGACTTAATACGCGATGCGTGAGGTGTGTGGAGCCTGTTAGCAAGTTTAGTTGACGTGCAGCTGTGTTCTTTTGAAGTGCGCGGTGTACGAGATCAACGTTGGGCTCGCTCGAGTGACTGGGATGGGTGCTCACCTCACTCAGAAATTGACTTGATTTGAAACACCTTGCACAACCGTTTCTGAAGTGTTTGAGAATACAATCACGCACAAGAATGAGTCTCAGAAGTGTTTTCGTTGGTTTACTCGATGGAGGCCTACCAGTATTTACTGTCTGAATGCACCGCTCATGTTTGTTGAGTTCGCAAGCAACCCGCCCCCTTGCCAACTTTCCTTCTTGTCTGAGTGTTTGATTAGCAGCACAAAATGTGTCAATGAAGCAGGAGCTGTTACCTAGGTTGGTTTATTGCTAAATGTAAATCGTTTCCCCTCACATGCTATGGTGTGATTCACTTTGGTGAACTAGACATTTTATCTTCTAAACAAAGTAGGCTACACTGCCACCCTGCATCCTCCATGTGAAACACCCTGGCATTTGCAACAGAATAAACAGAAGAGGAGCGAAGTCAACTGCTAAAGCCAAAAGTTAAAGCTTTCCCCCCAAAATGCCCCCTAAATCCCGCCTAAATTATTGTAAAATGTAGGCAGAGTGTACAGAGTAGGCTATGGGTCCTTGAGCTACCAATTTGGCAATTTGACAAAAAAACAAAAAAAAGTCTAGCTGGCCTTTTCAACAAATTGAAATTATGCATTTTCACTTATTGTTTCAGATGTAAGGTCTACTGACAATGTCCAAATGTCTAATAGTTTAGCCTATTTACTTATTTAGTTATTAGAGCTGTGGTGGCTAAGCACTGATGGCATTTTATCTTATAGCCTACTTTATATTTACAGTATTTAGAGAAACATAGGCCTACTAATTTGTTGCACATTAAAGACCTTATCAGCATACTAGGTGAATAGGCCTAGTTGCCGATCCAAGGTTGTGGCATAAGGCATGAAAGGGGGTACTATTTGTTCAAAGTTTTTAGTCTTTTATAAAAGTTTTTAGCTGATAGTGACTCTCCAGATTTGGTTAAAATGCAGGAAATTGCATCTAAGAAATACATTTTTTTCTGGGGGAGGACCCCCAGACCCCGCGCTAAAAAATACACAAAAAATATTTATTTTCTATATTTACTGCCTACCCTACCATACCCCTCACTGCACGTCACTGTTGCTGACCAGAGGCTTACTTGATGGTCACGCTGAGGGAAAAGCACACGCACACACACACGCACACACGCACACACACACACACACACACACACACAAAATAAGGTTGACTCATGCTCACTCATGTTAGCATGACTCAACATGCTTATCATTGTGTGTGAACATGAAAGAGCTGATCTTGGTGTAATTACGGTGTAAGATGAAGACCTGTAAAAGGCTTGTCCTCGTCATCTTCACTTTGCTCCACTGCTCCGGTTGCCAGCCAATTAGACTAAGAGGGATTTTACACATCTCCGGACACACATCAATAGTAGGTCTCCGACACCTGAATCCAATCTGGTGTCTGTGAACAGGGGAAAAGCTAATAAGCTGTCAGTGAAGGTGTTATAATGTCTTGATATGATACCTGGTTTAAGGAAAGTTTAATTACTTGCAATAACATGCTTGAGTCTACAATCCCAACATCCCATGAAGTAAAATCTGAAGCAAGGAGTTGACACAGGATGTTGGTGCTTTGCCAAGGTAATTCCACAAAAATGTTCCAACACTAATAACTACAGGAAGTCATTGAGAAGATTAAAAAACAACAGTCGACAAAATTCATGATGGGTGTGAATGTTTTTGAGGCAATTTCAATTTCCTGTTTAACTGTGAAAAATGGGCAGTGAAAGGATACGGTGTGTGTGTGTGTGTGTGTGTGTGTGTGTGTGTGTGTGTGTGTGTGTGTGTGTGTGTGTGTGTGTGTGTGTGTGTGTGTGTGTGTGTGTGTGTGTGTGTGTGTGTGTGTGTGTGCGTGCCTGCATGCGAATGTGCTTCTGGATGCATGTGTGTGTACAGTACATACATGGTTGGTTGTATATACAACGCTTCTATACCTTTTTTGTTAACATCATTTTTGAAACAATTTCCCCATTAAAATATGAAAAGAAAACATTCCTGTCAAAATGGGGCCCCGCGTGAGGAAAAAAAAATGCTCCAATTAGGTCAGCTGCTTTTGATCAGCCAAATGTTGGCAGCATTTTCATATTTTTTTCTATCCCTAACATTGATGTCTGAGCCAAACCAAATATTTCAATATTCTGAAATTACAGAACTGCAGTATTTTTATGTGGTGTAATGGCGACAGCCAATCTGCGAGTGAGTTTGAAATCTTTTGTGAGTATACTCTGCGGGACAGTCAGACAGATAGTATTAGAGAAATAAACTAAAGCTAGACAGAAACACAAACAGTTGCAGAAGGCAGCAAACAATGAAGCAAATGGAACCAATTGGAAGTGTCAACACACCATAGCCAAGCAAGAAAAAAGGGAAGGAGAGGGGGAGAAAGACTGACATTTTGGTTTGTTCTGTGTCGCTCCAACTGTTTCCTCTGGGGTTTCTGCTATGGCTAACGAGAGCATTTCCAAACATACAAGACCTGGGTTCTACACCCATTAACTGAACTTCACACACACACACTACCTACACACACACACACACACACACACACACACACACACACACACACACACACACACACACACACACACACACACACAAAATGGGCTTACCCTTGCAGGACCTGGACTCCCTTTCGGTCAGTGAGCTGTGGGGGATGATTGCTTGGCCTGGCCTGACATTTCAATGTTTTGCTTGGTGGCTTAACAGAATTCCATCCTATTGTTTCTGTCCAAAGTGCAGCCAGCCTACCATCCCATATGGACAGGCCGAAGTAAGACTGGGAAGTTGCACTAGTGTGTGTGTGCATGTGTGCGTTCATTTGTGCATGCACGTGTGCGTGTGTACGTGTGTAAAGGCCGTTCATCCAGGTGCAGAGCTGTGTGCGCTGGCTGGTCAAGGCTGGTTTCAGCATTCTCCAAGAGACTCACTGCCATTTTAGCTCACAAAATCTCTCAATAACGTGTTCAATGTGCACATACACTTACACTTACACATACACATACACATACACATACACATACACATACACATACACATACACATACACATGTTCATTGTCTACACAGTGTTTCTCAACCAGGGGTACGTGTACCACTAGGGGTGCGCGAGCACACCTCAGGGGGTACTTGGAGAATGGACCATAGTCATATTGGGATAAAGGAATAGATATAGAGAGCATGGGCTAGGGGTACTTGAGCTACAACAAAAAGGCTTAGGGGGTACACGAGTCAAAAAAGGTTGGGAAACACTGGTCTACACAGTGTTCATTATCTTCATCTAAATGACTAAAACCTTGGCTGTAACATCAAAACCTTATATCAAATCTCAAAAGCTATTTGATTATTCTGTATAGTTTACCGGTAATTGTTATTCCATGACCTTGAGGGTGAAGGTACTGTGTTTGGAGAAAACTATGTACGGAACTACCAAGGTGCACCGTGTGAAAACCAAGTAAATAAAAGTCACTAAAGCAACGGATACGTCAGAGCAAAAGTTTGCAAAAGTTAATGCAAAAAATGATCACTGATATGTATCATGAAGGGACTGATGATGTCTCGCCTAGAGAATGTCTGTGGGATCACTCTAAGATTTACTTTAAGATGCGATAGCAGCTTTGAATATTTTACATCTCACATATCTTGTTTTGACAGTATCTTGCTTTGAATTTTGCAGGTCAAGCCAACATTTTGTGCGATGTGTGTCAAGATAAATTATACAGTCTTGACACTTCATGTGTGTGTGCTGTGATGTGTGTTAAAATGAGACAAACGTCCATTTCCAAATCTTCCAGGCTGTATTTACACACAGGGCCGCTGACAGCTTTGGCTGGGCCCAGGACAAAGTCATCTGAAAGGGCCCCCCAACCAATAGGCCACATATAATGTAATGAAGACTCAAATCTGGGCCCTCTCTCATTGGTTCCGGGACACCTGATCCCTTTGTCCCCCCCTGTTGGCTTCCCTGTTTACACATGCATGATGTGTATGCGTGTGTGGGCACGTATGAGTTCAGATGTACCAACTTCCTGGCCAACCTCGGACACACTTCCCCTCCTTCTCAATCACAGTCTCACATGGGCGTTAACATTATTCAAGCACCATTATTACATTACATCATACGTCACATCACATCACACTCAGCTGACGCTTTTTTATCCAAAGCGACTCACACTTATTTTAAGCACAGG
>NC_085877.1:1932812-1952812 GCF_034702125.1 Engraulis encrasicolus
CACACTATGACTGTATAGACACATCAGCTCGACTCACACAGTCAAGCTCATAATAAGCAGTGAGGCCACACATGTGTGCACACATGCACGCACACACACACAAGCCCACTTACAAAGCCATACACCCCCCGCCCCAATAGTTCACCGACCACCCAGTCAGAACCAAAAATAAAGGCACCATGACAGAGATGAACACTGACTGTCACAACCATCTATTCCACCTCTTCCATCTATTCCACCTCAGTCATGGGTGAGCGGTTAGGGCGTCAGACTTGCATCCCAGAGGTTGCCGGTTCGACTCCCGACCCGCCAGGTTGGTGGGGGGAGTAATCAACCAGTGCTCTCCCCCATCCTCCTCCATGACTGATGTACCCTGAGCATGGTACCGTCCCACCGCACTGCTCCCCATGGGGCGCCACTGAGGGCTGCCCCCTTGCACGGGTGAGGCATAAATGCAATTTCGTTGTGTGCAGTGTGCAGTGTTCACTTGTGTGCTGTGGAGTGCTGTGTCACAATGACAATGGGAGTTGGAGTTTCCCAATGGGCTTTAACTTTCTTCACTTCTTCGCACTCTCTCTCTATCCCTCAATCATGATGGGACTCCTTTCCCCTCTCCCATCCATCCTTGTTTACACTTAGGTCTCGCTACCCAATCTTGTGGCTTCCCCTACTCTTAATCTTTTTTTCTCTCTCTCACGGTGGCCACTTTAAAACTTGGTTGTAGTCTGGAGCTCACTTAACTCTTCTTTCATCCACTTACTCTGGCCTGACTCCATCTTACTCCATCATCCTGTTTGAAACGTTCCTCCAATCACATTCACTCTATCAACTTCCTTCCTTGCTCCTCTCACTATCTAGTCTCTCCTCCATTTCACCTCTTTTCGTCCTTTTCTTTTCTTTTCTTTTCTTTTCTTTTCTTTTCTTTTCTTTTCTTTTATTTTCTTTTCTTTTCTTTTCTTCTCTTTTCTTCTTGTCTCCTCTCGTCTCTTCTCATCTCTTTTCTTCCTACTCCCCTCTTCTCTTCCTCGTCTCTGTCTGTGACTCCAGGTCATTCCTGCTGACTCTTTTGAAAGTCCAGGGCTAATCCCTCCTTGTTAGCATTAGCTGGAGCTTAGAGGGGGGTGAGATGCAGATCAGAGGGGTGGCACTACACTCTGCTGCTCACCTCTCCATCACCCCTGCAGGGACCCACACTGATCCATTCCTTTGCATCAGAACACCTCAGAGAGAGATGGAGACAGGGAGAGGATGCAAGAGAGAGAGAGAGGAAGGGGGAGATAGAGAGAGAGAGAGAGAGAGAGAGAGAGAGAGAGAGAGAGAGAGAGAGAGAGAGAGAGAGAATAAAAGGGTAAGAAAGATAATGAAAGATGGAGAGGGTTAAATGAAACGGAAAAAGGAAGAGAAAGAGAGCTTGAGAGGGGAATGAGGGCTCAAGGGAAATGAACGAAGAGATGTGATGCTTTGGGGGGACTCCCTCTCTAATTCTGGCCCAGATGAAGTCTTCTCCCTCCTGGGGACCGGTGAAGCTCCACAGACTGACTTCTAACAACAGCCACTATGCCTCTGTCTCAGTCTCAACCTGACTTTCTTCCAACCACCTACCTCCTTTTCTTTTGTCATTGTTTTCATTCTTTTCTCCTCCTCTTCTCTTTGGGTTTTATTCACATTCACTTCAAACAAGAGCAACCTCAGCTTTCTTCTGACCACCTGCTGTATGTGTTGCTTTTTTCTACCTTCCTTTATGCTCTCTTCCCTTTGTTTCATTTTCATGCTATTCCATAATTCTTCCAACTGGTTCCATTCTTCACTTCTGTCTATTACTCTCTGCCAGGTGCTCTTTTTCTTCCTTTTGCTTGGATCTGTGTCTTTTCGTCTGCCTGCTTGTTTAGAGGGACATCTGTGAAAGTACAGCAGAACGACCTCCGCACCTTCTCACTCCCTGAACGTTGGACTGGGGTGATACACTCTACACACGAATGCACGCAGATTCGTACACTCAGGTAACCTGCATACACGCATGTATTTGCATGTATTTTTTTCCTACATATAAGCTTCTCGCCACCATCCCCCTCCCCACCTCCCCCTAGATACGTGGTCCGATATGGAAATTCCAGTGGCTCTCTCATTCGTCTTCTGTAAAGTAGACTTCTCTCTCTCTGTCAGACAGTATGAGTACAGCGGGACACAGCCTGTGTTGATCTTCCAAATTTAACCTCTTCTCCAACCCCAGCCTACAGTATTTTTCAAATATAATCCTAGAGGGAAGGAAAATAAGTTGAACATTCCAAGGTAGAGAGAGAAAGAGAATAAAGAAGGAAAAACATAGTCCCTTTTGGGCTCTGCTGCTTCCAGGTTCCAATAGCGGGGGCCTACCGGTGATTCTGTTCCAGGCCCAGTGAAGGCTGTTCAAGAAAGAAAATGTGTCGCAAGTGAGCGGTTCTCACACTGTTGGAATGGAGAGCGGTTGGCTGGCCCAGAGTCTTGGAAGCAGGGGAGCCGCAGATGTGAACCTCATAACCGTGGGAACAGGCATCAGGCATTAAAAGAGCTAAAACGCTGCAGAGTCCCTTCAATAAATAGCATAGATCAGGGACAACGAACACGGTGAAAGATTCAACCATAACATTCGATCATGAAGAGTGGTCAACGGAAGGTTGTGTTAGCCCTACCATGGCGCTAAAGGTAGGCCACTCGTCTACTACGCGGCAGACTTGGGTTTGATTGCGACTCGGTCTCTCTCCCAACTTGATTCCTGTCACCACCTTCACTGTCCTGTCATTTAAACTAAAAATACAGGCTTGAAAAACCCCAGAAGATGCTTAAAAGAAACAGAGGCTCATGTTTAGAAAATTGTAAACATACCATTGGTTGCCGTCTGCTGCCCCTTGCTTTCTGCACCTTCAATGCTAGTCTGTTCCCAGTAAGGCCCAGTCAGCGGATGAAGGAGGCAGGGGCAAAACAGAGATCTTTGGCCTGCAGCTCCACAGTCCCTGAGCATGTCGCCAGCGGAAGTGTGTGTGTGTGTGTGTGCGCGTACGTGCGCATGTGTGAGAATTCTACAAAATAACCCAAACCAAGCATTCAAGTAGCGTACATCAGCTCGTAAATTTGGTGATAGGGGCGTAAGGTCTCTATGCAAATTTCTTTCATAGAAACAGAGAGAAAATAGAAACAGAGAGAGAGAGAGAGAGAGAGAGAGAGAGAGAGAGAGAGAAAGAAAATAAGGGAATGAACAGAGATAAAAGAAGGGAATGAACAGAGATAAAAAAGTGTATCTGTCACCTTATGTATCTGTGTGCGTCACAGACCTGCCTCCAGAGATAGGGGGCTATACGCAATGTTTAGGGTGACGGTGACGAGATGGGTGGCATGGTGGCTCTCTTTGAAATGCCTCTATAATCACACATGAAGACAAAAGCAACCAAGCAGACTACCCACACATACACAGAGATACATGGACACAAACACACAGACACAGACAAACAGAGGAGTGCAAACATACATACCACCTCCCTGCATGCACAATTCTGCAGTCTGCAATAAACACCGACATACATACATAAACAGGCCATTTCCCATCTCCTTTTCTCCCTCGTTCCCCCTCTTTTTCCCCTCTCCTCCTCTCTCTGTCGTCTTTATCATAAATTTGGCATAACCTCAATGGCAGCCATAATCTGTGAACATTAAATTAGGAATGATCTACAGACTGCGGCTTTGGTTCACTTCACTTCACTTAACTCGTTCTATCTTTTTTTCCTGTCTCCCTGCTCTGCAGTTCCTGAACATGTTGCTAGCAGAAGCACAGTGTGTGTGTGTGTGTGTGTGTGTGTGTGTGTGTGTGTGTGTGTGTGTGTGTGTGTGTGTGTGTGTGTGTGTGTGTGTGTGTGTGTGTGTGTGTGTGTGTGTGTGTGTGTGTGCGCGTGTGTCTGTGTGGACCGCACATGTGCAAACGAGTGCATGTTTGTGTGACAGTGTTTGTGGTCTCCTCTCCCGTCCACCCTCCTCTCCTCTGCCAGCGTTACAGATGTGGGATAATTTCTCTGTTGGGCGGATGCCCAGTGATCCTCCACAGTCTCCCCCAGTGCAGTGAAGTGTGGCGGGCAGGCAGGCGGAAGATGGACCACTACCTCAACCTTTTATTGGAGAGTCAGAGACATACTGTTAATGTCTCCCTGTGGTTCTCTTTGCTGTTTTGCAGCTTCTCAGAAATGGATTTAATGATTCAAAAAGTGATGAAGAAAAAAACAGAATGGGAAAAATGACTTGCCTGTATGCCTTTAGCCCCCTGATCCTGTTATGGGGTGCTTCAAAGTGGAGTTGCTTTTTTTATTACTTAAGCTTTGGAGATTGGCAGTGTCTCCCTATCTACATATGCAGATTCGGACGGTAAACTCGGGTAAACAACTCAAACAGAGATGGGCAGAGTACAGCCAAGGAAGAGATGAACTTACACTGACTGGCTGATGACTCAGAGGCTCTTGTTCAAATAGGGGTATGCACGCACAGATACACCGGGAAAGTCAAACATGCATACACAGAGACAGGTCACAAACAGTCAGTCTCTCTCTCTCTCTCTCTCTCTCTCTCTCTCTGAATCTCTCTGTCTCTGTCTGTCTGTCTCTCGCTCTCTCTCTCTCTGAAACTTAATATCACACAAGCGACATATAGGCCTATGTATGTGTCTTTGCATGTGTCCTTGCATATGTTTTTGCACGTGTCTTTTTACGTGTCTTTCTACGAGTCTTAGAAATGGTGACCAACTTATGTGTTCGTTACGGCATCTTGTCAGCTGCTTCCCAGGTGATAGCCATTGATCTGTCACTATTCACCCGCCCGAGCAGAAATAAGACACACAGAGACAAAATGCAGTATGGTTACATCAACATTATAGACCTGCATGCACAGTACATGGACACATATAGTATGTTTGCGTGGGCCTGCGTGATTGTGTGTGTGTGTGTGTGTGTGTGTGTGTGTGTGTGTGTGTGTGTGTGTGTGTGTGTGTGTGTGTGCGTGCGTGCGTCTTTGCTTGCGTGCGTGCGTGTGTTTGTTTGCGTGGGCCTGCGTGTGTGTGTGTGTGTGTGTGTGTGTGTGTGTGTGTGTGTGTGTGTGTGTGTGTGTGTGTGTGTGTGTGTGTGTGTGTGTGTGTGTGTGTGTGTGTGTGTGTGTGAGTGTGTGCGTGTATGTGTGCGTGCGTGTCTGTGTGTCTGTGTGAGCTTATGTGTGTGTGCGCGCATGTGTACTGCACATGTGTGTGTAAGGGCATGAAGGTCATGAGGGCATGAGTCACCAGACAGACAGAGAGAGACTCCAAATAAGCACACAGGCTGCACACTGGCATGGATGGTCTTTATCACAGACTGTGATGGTTTTTTTATCTGTGGGAAGTAGGGATGGGCGATATGGGCAAAAAAAGTTATCTCGATAATTTTTTGAATTTTCACGATAACGATAATTTGACGATAATTTCCAAAAACACTTGCAAAAACAAGTAGGGCCTATTTCGGGGGGGTGTGGGGTGTGTGTGTGTGTGGGGGGGGGGGTTGGGTAATCAATGTGTACCGTAATATGGGAATTTGGCATGGCAGGGAAGGGTGAGTAAAGCAGAACATTGTAGGCCTATGTAGCCTAAACTGCATGTTACCAAGAGGTCTGCATAAATGATGGCATGTCTACATCACAAAGCATGGCAGTATACCAAAGCTACACATTTATGCTGTCTATGATTTGTGCATGATTCCAGACTAATTTCAATTCTGCACTGGAGGTAGTATTGCTGCATTTGTGTTTTAAGTGGGGAGGGACAGAGAGTTGGGAAAAAATGCTGTGCTGAAGAGCTTTCACTTTTTGAATTTAATAATATGCATATGCTGGACTGTAAAGTAATACTTCATCACTTGTCATGAAAACATATCCATGTAAATAAAAAATAGTTTTATGATGTATTGCTAATGATTCTGTTAGAGGACAGCCATTTTTGACTGGAAACAGTGCATTTGTAGATAGGAAGCAGAATTTAACTATGGCAGCTGCAAATTGCATGCGTTGGATTTCACACATTGTAATTTAACTCACTGCGCGAGTCTAACTTAACATTACTTGTCCACTTAAGCAGTTATGATATCTATACATGCAGGTGAGTGTTTGAGTAGTGAGTAACAGCCACTCTAGTTGTAGAGAACAACATTGCTTAGCTTAGTTCGCTAACTAGCATGCTAACACGATTTCTCGGACCAGAGACCAAGCTATTTCTCTTCCTAACTATTTGGCTTTCCATAATCACAAACAGTTGCTGATTAAAGCACATAATTCCAAAACGCCCTCAGCATCATGCAATGGCTGGTTTAATGGTTGAATTTCTCATGTAAATCCACCATTTGGATAATAGCAACTCTCCTCCACTGCCCAGCAGCAGCAGCGCTGCACGAGTGACACGAGATCTCCCTCTCTCTCCGTATGCCAAAACGCTGCAGCCCGCCCCCCTCAGCACTGTGTGCTCATTGGTTCACAGACTTATTCTCCAGTTCACAACAACATTACTATTGACTCAAAGGCTTGGCTGTCGTCGCTGTCTGGAGGAGTCCTGTCACAGCGCTTTGTTGAGTTTGGCGACTTCATAAAAATATCTCGATATTGCAAAATTACTCATCGTCAAAACAACATTCACGATAATTTCGCAGACGATACATATCGCCCACCCTTAGTGGGAAGTCCCTTTTGTCATAACAAGCGCCACACAACCAGGACCAGACAAGACCAGAATAGCGATCAATGTTTCCCAGCAAATGCCCTTTATCTATCTAACCATGACACACAAACGGCAACAGCAGTGTATTCATTGGGGAAAAAATCCATGGTATGTGTGTGTGCGTATATGTGCATGTGTGCATGTGTGCATGCGTCTGTGTGTGTGTGTGTGTGTGTGTGTGTGTGTGTGTGTGTGTGTGTGTGTGTGTGTGTGTGTGTGTGTGTGTGTGTGTGTGTGTGTGTGTGTGTGTGTGTGTGTGTGTGTGTGTGTGTGTGTGTGTGTGTGTGTGTGTGTGTGTGTGTGTGAAAAAGACAGATAGGCATGCCATTTGATTGAGAACATCAGACTTCTCCGTCTTCTAAATCTGTCCTCCTCACTTTATCTCTGTATTCCTTCAATCATTAAATATCTCTGTCTCTCTACATCTCCTTCTTTCACCCTCTCCACATCTTTATCTTTTTATTTTTTAAATCTCTCTCCATCTCACTTTCTCACATATCCCTCTCCCCTCTTTTCCGATCCCTCCCAATCTACCCGTCAATCTCTTCATATCTACTACCACATATCTCCATCTCCCTCTCGTCCTCAGCCTAATTCCTGATGGATCTGATCTCACGCCCCCCCAGACGGAATGTTCTCTGGCACCCTCCTGATCTTACAGAGGTCTTTGATTGGGCCGTGCTTTGGCGACAGTATACTTAATACATGAGTCACCAGCTCGCATGTGAATATTCCCTCAGTTGAAGAAGTAGGGGAGAAGGGGAACTGGGTTGGTGGAGGGGTGGGGTTGAAGAGAAAGGGAGAAAGGGGCTTGTGGTAAATGAAAACAGACTTCAGTGGACTAGAAGCAGGAAAGGGGGAGGGTGCTGGCCTAAAAGACCCTCTTTTTATTATACAAGAGAAAATGAGGCCTTCAACTGACGGCCGCCTCAAACTGTGAGCAAGATTGTGGGGAATGGAGCTGCTTCTATGACTCTGCTATTGATTCTGCCTCTCCATCACCCTCCTTTTCTCCCTCGCTTTCCCCCTGCCATCCTCTTTTTTCCTCACACACCCCCTTCTCTCCCTTTTAAACACATTGAATACACTAACCTTGTCTATCTTTCCCCCCCATATTTTTCAGACCTTTTCTTTCCCTCTCCCTCTCTTTCTGGCGAACGACTCAAAAATGACTAACATCACCAAACATTTGACATGAATTGCAGTGGGTAAAAGCATGGATGGATCGTGACAGTCCAACAGCGCAAGTCAACCTCCTCATAATGTTTACAGGCAAACATTGCCGAATGCAGGATGTAGAGGAAGGACAGATTCATTATTTGAAATTCAGAAAAAGAGAGAGAGAGAGAGAGAGAGAGAGAGAGAGAGAGAGAGAGAGAGAGAGAGAGAGAGAGAGAGAGAGAGATATGAGAATAGAATAGAATAGAATAGAATAGAATAGCATAGCATAGCATAGCATAGCATAGCATAGCATAGAATAGAATAGAATAGAATAGACTTCATTGTCATGAAAATTGCCTTTGGTCTCACAGAATAAAAACAGAATAAAAACACAAATAGACACAAATAGACAAAACACACCCGCCCTCCAACCACCCCTCCCAGCACGCACATCATATACAAGCAGGCAGTAGTTCAAGACCCTACACCTCTAGCTTATCCATTGCTTATTGACTATGGATTTGGTACAAAAGAAAGAAGTGATCTGTAGCGAGAGAAAGAAAGAGAGAGAGAGAAAGGAGGAAAGAATAAACAGGAAGTGAAGAGGCAGGAGGTGGGGTGAGGGTGAGGGGCTGGGCAATGAGCGATGCCCACTGAGATGCAGTTCAATGCCAAAGCACAGAGGGACCTTCCTGATCTCAACTACTATCCATGCATATTCCCTTCATTTATTAGTGAGACTACACACACAGACAGACACAGACACAGACAGACACACACACACACACACACACACACACACACACACACACACACACACACACACACTGTCACATTGTGCACAGCTGAATGCCTCCAGCAGCCCTTGAGCGAGCTCCCTGACAGCCTACAGGAAATGAGACAGAGAACAGACTACTTCCTGCTCATCTCCGAGCTACCATATACCCTTCACCCAGCCATTTTATGCACAGACACACACATGCGCACGCGCGCGCGCGCGCACACACACACACACACGTAAGCGCACACACACACACACACACACACACACACACACACACACACACACACACACACACACACACACACGCAAAAGCAGGCACACGTAAGCACACACACACACACACACACACACACACACACACACACACACACACACACACACACACACACACACACACACCACTCAACAGAGGAAGGAGGATGACAAGGTGAAGAGTTAAGATCTGCATGAAACAAGGATGAGAGACAAGGCGGCATTGGCCCTACGTTCACTCACAACTCAAATAACCTTTACTCTCTGGTGGATGTGTGATGCTGCCCAAGCCCATGCGCAGAAATGTGCAAAGGTCTGCATATGCCAGGATTTCTGTATGTTGCAAAACACTCACCAACAGCCTTAAAGGGACACTGTGTGAGATTTTTAATTGTTTATTTCCAGAATTCATGCTGCCCATTCACTAATGTTACCTTTTTCATGAATACTTACCTCCAGCATCAAATTTTATGTATTCATTATGACTGGAAAAATTGCACATTTCATACATGAAAAGGGGGATCTTCTCCATGGTCCGCCATTTAGAATTTCCAAAAATAGCCATTTTTAGCTGCAAAAATGACTGTACTTGGACCATATTAGAAAATATTTGTTTATTACTTAGTAAACTTTCATGTAAAGATCAAATTTGGCAATAGGCAACACAGTTTCAATGAGCAGCATAGTTGTAGTACATTTTTTGACCATTTCCTGCACAGTGTCCCTTTAAATGCTTCCTGCTTCAAAAGAAGTAATGGCTATTAAAATCCACCTTGAAACTTTAAGTATAAAGGCCTATATGCATCTTTTTTACACAAATGCTGTACAGGCTGAGAAATATCTCACTGCCTTTCCCACGTACTGGCAAAATATTCACAAAGCAAAAAAGCTGTATGAGCAGGTTGCAAAAAATATATATTTTGAATGAATGATTATGACCTTGTATAATACGAGCCACAACACAAGCAATGGCACTCAATGATGTGTGAAACAGCATCGATTGTAAATAGCTTTTTCATTATCAAAACAACCCCTTTCGGAACATAAACGCATAGTATATGTAAAGGGATGCAGAGCAAGCTATTATCCAAAGATCGAATGCAGGTATGATACACAACAATGCACAGCGTATTACTATAGTTTAATGGAACAGCGTTGAGGTCAATACATAAAAATGGGCCTCGCTACAGTAATTCACCTCCAATGATGAATTCAGCCTGCTGAGAAAAGTGAACGGAACTGAACTAAAAACATATCCAGACAAAAACACACACACACACACACACGCATACGCACACGCACACGCACACACACACACACACACACACACACACACACACACACACACACACACACACACACACACACACACACACACTCCAAACTCTGTCTACTGAGCTGAGTGTGACAGACTGTGCCTATAGGCCCAGCGTTCTTCTCTCACACCTGCCGTCTGCCATTGCACCCCCCCCCCCTTTCACACATACACACAGAAATGATTCAGCACGACACAAGGCTGCAACCTTTTACCATCTACACAGACTCGCTGTCAGAAGATGTGAAAGTGAGAGCACTCCTGCCTTCCCCTCTCCGTCTCTCTGTCTCCTCCTTTCTTTCACTTCACTTCTTTTTTCACCATGTCGACCTCTTTTTCTCCGGCTTTTCTCCTTTGCTTCCAACTGCATCAGACAGTGTCTCTCACTATTTTTTACTTCTTTCTTCTGACTGGGTCTCTCTCTCTCTCTCTCTCTCTCTCTCTCTCTCTCTCTCTCTCTCTCTCTCTCTATCTCTCTCTCTCTCTCTGTATCCCACCCTCCTTTCCCTCACCTCTCTCTCTGCCTCTCTGGCAGGCTCTCATTAACCCCGTGTAGGTGTCTCCGCTCACCTGCTCTCTCAGTCACACTGTGAACTTTCTTCACTCTTTCTTTTCCTTTCTTCATAACACTCCTCCACCATCACTCTTCTACTCCCCCACCCCCCCAACTGCCGCTTTTTTTGGTTCTCAGTCTGCATACACAGAGATATGTCATGATAATTGACTCTCCAAGAGTTTCTGTTGGACCTCATGATGTAAGTGCCTCTCAATCTCTCTCGTGAGTTCCACACACTTTCCTCGCAAACCATGAATACCCAGACGCACACAAGACTGCCTTTTCTGTGTCCTCCCTCCCTTCCCTTCTACTCTCCTCGTCACTTCTCTCCACTTTTCTCCTCTCTTCTCTTCTCTTCTCTTCTCTTCTCTTCTCTTCTCTTCTCTTCTCTTCTCTTCTCTTCTCATCTCTTCTCTTCCATTACTGTCCATTATAGGCGAGTGCATTTATGACTTAACCCCAAAAAAATTCTAACAAAAGGTTTCTCAGTGGTTTACAGTACTATCAGATGTACTTAACAACATACTAAAAATCTGCCAAAATCTGACTTCAGGAAAGGCCTCATTTTCAAGATGGCCGCCGCCGGGCCCTGAAATTGACTCGGGGTTTAAAATTGCATTGAAATGACCAGGAATAGTGGTGTTTGATGCATGTTTCAACCTTGTAATGATGTAATTAGATTATGTCCTTGATATATATATGGTTATTAGTGCAGTTTGCTGTTAAAAAATCAATTTACAACTGTATGGTACTGTAATATTAGACAAACTTGGCCTAGCGGTTAGGCTTAATAGTGCTAACCTCTTCTTTGTGTGCATTTTAGTTTTTTTTCCAATTATGATTTATGTTTTACATTAATATACATGTTTTGCATGTGCATGTTTTAAAATGTATTTATTTATTTTATTTTGACAGTAATGATCAATGGTAAAAAGCAAGGAATCCATACGAAGGATTCAAAATTTCACTTTTCACTGCCTCCCGTGTAGACAAGACATGACAAACATTAAAAGTGCATGACATTATAACATCTATGTGCACAGGCACAACCAAAAATACATCTTAACTTATCTTAACCTATCCTAAGTACACAAATTACACAAATTCGTACAGTAGTCAGATCAGGTATTAGTACCAGTAAAAAACAAGAGGTTGTGAGCACAAGACAGTTTATTATGTATTTGTTTAGGGCAACAGGTATACATAGTACAGTTGTATGTGGGAAAAGTCTTTTCTGGGGGGTCTGAGAGCAATTGTTCTTTGGAAAGATGCAGATTTTTCCGGCAGCGTGTTGGGTGCAAGAGAAGAACTCAGCATCCCTACAGTCTGTTTGAGACTCTGGTGGTGCCAGAAGAGAAGCTTGTTGAGTGGCTTGCATGCATCACTATTGTGATCACTTTGTGGGTGGTGTATCCAAACCCATTCAATATGGTTGTGATGAAGGGGAGTAGAGTTGCCCAGCCGAGAATCGAAACTGGACCCTCTGGGGTAGTAAACTGGGGCCCTGACCGCTACACCAAAGAGCCAGGCTCGTTGGTGTGACAGTCAGAACACACCCACAACCCTAGTGATGGTAACTCCATCACACTGCCTTCCCCTTCAGGAAGCGCACTTGTGCACTTCACACACTTCATGGTGTCCCTCACGCAACTGCCCGTCATACTTCCCCCATCCAGTGTGCCCCATCATCAGTGCTTCACCCATCACTGGGGTCCCTCACCACGGGGTTACCAATCCTGGGTGTCCCTCACTTGGAATTACGGCTCACACACAATGCGTACGCTTCTGATGGCATCACACCATCCCACTTCTGACACCATTTGTAGCGAAGGGGAGTAGAGTTGCTCAGCCTAGAACCAAACCCAGACCTTCTGGGCTTGTAAACTGGGGCCCTGACCGCTACACCAAAGAGCCAATGTCGTTGGTGTGACAGTCAGAACACACCCTCAACCCTAGTGATGGTCACTCCATCACAAATGGTAGCCAAGCTAAACCATACCCTGTGCCACCAATGCAAAAAAGTGGAGTACAGTTCAAGTACAAGTACATCATGTTACAGTTTCCTAAATGGGCGAGAATTCTCTTTTAACTCCATTCATTTTCCTTGTCTCCTAAAGGGGCATGGTACAGGTACACAAATGTGGTCTTAGAAATGTGGTCATGATGGCAAAGCACTAGCCTCGATTGTTCAGGAAGTTGAGACACTTCTTGACATGCAGTGTTGGTCCAGAATAGGTCATCACTGATGTCCAAACCTAACCAGGCCGTGCCCTCCTGATGATGCAACACCTTCAGCGTTGCTTCTAGTCAGGCCAAGTGCAATACAAATATAATTTCTGAGCTCCGGAAAAAAACGGCACTCCTCCCACTTTGTTGGGAAGCATGCAACCATTAGCAAACCAAGGGGGTGGGTCGACCATGCCGTTTGGGAAATGTTGATTGTTATGCTCTTGGTCAGACCAAGTCTTGAAGAGATTTGAAAGTCAATGATAATCAGGCCAAACCCACATCTCATCTTTGTGCTGCTCAAATGGTCTGCCTCTTTCCTGTAGTGTGCCTTGTCCCTCTTGGTCGTCTTTTTTGGTCGAATATTTCAAGATCAAGTCAATCTGGTCAAACTGCTCATATCTGTGCTATTTCAGCGCTGCCCAAATTTTGGAAACTCAATGCACTTTGCTTGACACACACCATTAAGAATATGGCTCACACTTCAGCTTGGCCACGAGTCACGATGGAAGTCATGGATGAATTTCCTGTTTGTTTCATGAACACATTTTGTTCCAAATTCAAATTCTTCAGCACGACTGAAGAGTCCAGAGTTTAATATTATTGGGATCAGTATGATGTGGATAATTCTAAATTAATTCCCAAAATATTATTTTAATTTACTTGGTCAAAACAAACATGAACCACCACTTTACCTGGTAATTTCAAGGTCTTTATAAGGCTACGGTCATCGGGCCTACATACAGTATAAATAAATATATATAATACATAAATAAAATGTAAAAACATACATATATTTAAAGTAAAGTGAAAATAATCACAAACAAATGGGATAGCAGTACTTAGCTTTCATACAGTATGCCAGAGCAGATTTGATTAATATCACAGTAGGCTGCCATCAATCAGAACAAAATCAAAATGCATTTATAACCATTCATAATATCAGGGAAATATTTTAACAACATTACATAGGGGAAAAAACATATAAAACACCTCTATTCCTAGTCATTTCAATGTAATTTTATGGCTGCAGTCATCTTGTCTATCCATACAGGAAGCAGTGAAAAGTGAAATTTTGAATCCTTCGTATGGATTCCTTGCTTTTTACCATTGATCATCACTGACAAAATAAAATAAATAAATACATTTTAAAACATGCACATGCAAAACATGTATATTAATGTAAAACATAATCATAATTGGAAAAAAACCTAAAATGCACACAAACAAGAGGTTAGTGGTATTTAGCCTAACCGCTAAGCCAAATTTGCGTAATATTACAGTACCATACAGTTGTAAATTGATTTTTAACAGCAAACTGCACTAATAACCACATGTATATCAAGAACATAGTCTAATGACAACATTACAAGGTTGAAACATGCATCAAACACCACTATTCCTGGTCATTTCAATGCAATTTTAAAGCCTGAGTCAATTTCAGGGCCCGGCGGCGGCCATCTTGAAAATGAGGCCTTTCCTGAAGTCAGATTTTGGCAGATTTTTAGTATGTTGTTAAGTACATCTGATAGTACTGTAAACCACTGAGAAACCTTTTGTTAGAATTTTTTTGGGGTTAGGTGTATTTTTCTCATAAATGCACTCGCCTATTACAGCCCACCACCAACTACTGCTCTCTGATTTATCACTCCGTGACAGAGAGAGGAGAGGGAGAGAGAGAGAGAGAGAGAGAGAGAGAGAGAGAGAGAGAGAGAGAGAAAGAGAGAGAGAATGTCAATATGGAGAGATTGTGAGGACGAGAAGAGTGAGGAGACAATGAGGAAGGACAGAGGTGGAGTGAGAGGGGAAAAGGGAAGGAAGAGAGAGGGAACGGAAGATAGGCAGTGGGACGGAGGAAGAGAAAGAGAAAGGGAGAGTGTGAGGGGGATAGAAGGGAGGGGTGGCGGGGAGAAAGAGGACAAGAAGAGGTTGTGAGGAAAACATAGAAAAAGAAAGAGAGGGAGAGGAGGAAATGTGGAGACATGACAGACGACACAGAGAGGAAATCAGAGAGAGCAAGAAAAGGGGGATGTAGGAATGAACAGATAGAAAGAGAAAGAGGTAGAGAGAGAGGGATGAGTGAGCTAGAAGTGGAGAGAGATTGAGAGTGCCAGAAAAGTGTGAGCCAAGAAAATCGTTTGTCCTGAGTGAATGCCAGCGTTAGTCAAATGCATTTTCAAAACACATTCCTTATTCAGCTTTGCAGAGCGTGCATTTAATTTGAAATACATTTCCATGAAAACCTCCAGTGCTTGAGAAGGCCCTTCCAAAACACACACACACACACCATCCAATTTCCCATGCATTCACTTTCCCACAAACACACATCACAAAAACCAGTGCACACAAATGTAAAAGACGGCAACTGGCCAAGCCCTCCAGAAGCCTCATACGGTATCGTTAGCACTGAGCTATCTGTCTGGACATTTAACTCAGTGGTATCGTACTGTGCCTCCTATGCCAAACTGGGAAAGGTAGGTTGCAGGTTTGAGCCACGAGGGGTGAACTAGAGCAGGATGACCTCGGGTTCCAGAAACACCCACAAAATGCACAAATACACAAATACACACAAATGCCTGAAATGCATACATACAAAAAACAGGACTCAGTGGAGTAGTAGTGGAGTAGTGGAGTGAGGGGTGTTTGCGTGTGTGTGTGTGTGTGTGTGTGTGTGTGTGTGTGTGTGTGTGTGTGTGTGTGTGTGTGTGTGTGTGTGTGTGTGTGTGTGTGTGTGTGTGTACTACAACTCCAATGTACCATTGCTATTGGAGCACACACACGCACACGCACACGCACACACGCACGCACCTTCATTGATCAGCTCATAGGCACCTTCATTGATCAGCACATTTGTAGCATTGTGCACTTACTGTATTATAACAGCTGTGACCTTTTGATATCATTTGGAAAACAATGATTATATGTTTCTTTGTAACAGCAAATGTAATTGGCTGGCTACATTTCCTTTTCTGTGTTGTAATGGAAACAGCACTATACTGGCAAATGTTCAAGAACAGAGGAAGCTCTTTTTACACTCCATTTACCAACCATTTTCACAGAGAAGATTCCACCTAACAAATAATTGCAGGCAGCTATGCATTACTCTGCCGACATTTTCACTACAAACGCACAGGGACTAAGACAATTATCCTTTACACTAATTAGTGTTCTCTCTGCTCTCACTTTGCAGAACAAACAACACTGACACAGCTTCTTTTCTCCACTTGGAATCAACAAATGATTTCAGTGTAAAAAGGGGAAAAAAGAAAATTCTACAGTGGATACAACATACTGTTTGAATTATAAGGTACAACAACCTTTTTTTCACATCTTGTGTATCCCCCCACATGGTCAGACATTTATTATTATTTTAATGTTCCCAAAGTTAACTGACGTGGACATAATCATTGTGTTGGCAATGTCAGGGAGAAATGCCACACTAGAATGTTGCAATATTCAACTACCCAGACACTACGCGCTTACACACACACACACAAACACACACACACACACACACACACACACACACACACACACACACACACACACACACACACACACACACACACACACACACACACACACACACACACACACACACACACACACACACACACACACACACACTCCCTCCTGAGTGGTGGATCCACCCCTTAGATTAATCACTTAGGTCGTGGCTGTCACCCGGACACAAATGTGGAAAAATGCCGTCATTACTGCACTCATCACTTCTCTTTATGATGGAGCCAAATCACTAGCCAGACGGGAGAGGGGAGAGAGGGGAGAGGGGAGAGGGGAGAGGCACTATCGATCCACTGGGGACAGATGAGGATCAGGTGTCCTCTACCTATATTTCTCTTGCTATCTCTTTCTGCGTCATTTTTTTTCAGTCTCTTTGCTTCTCTGTCTCCATCTCTTCCTCATTTCTGTCTCTGTCTCATATCTCACTACAGTTCTCTCTTCATCTCTCTCTCTGTCATTCTTTCTCCATCTCTCTTTTTCTCTCTTGCTCTGTTTCAATCTTTTTTTCATGTCATGCTTGTGTATCTCATGCCTTTCATACGATCCTCATTCTATCCCGTTTCATTTAGTTCTCACCGCATCTTTTTTTCTTTGTCCTCCATCTGTTTCTCATCAATTCTTCGCTATCACTTGTTCTCTCTTTCTTTTTAGCCTGTCTGTTTCTCTTCTCGTCCTTACCCTCTCGGTCTCTCTATATATTACATTACATTGCATTGCATCATGCATAGCTGATGCTTTAATCTAAACGTTAAATCTATACTCTTCTAAAAAGAACTTACAGTTATTGGGTATGAAGTATTCATTACTGTCCATCCAATGTGGGATTAAGTATCTTACTCAAAGGATATGCAGCCATGGATGGTATATTTGATCCTGTACCCTTACCATTTCAAAACCGACTCCCTAACCTTTGCCTTGCAAAGATGGGGCAAAACAAAAACAGAAAACATTTCTGTACTGTACTGGAGCTTTTTCTCCAGACTTTAACCTCACAGAGCTCCTAGCCGGGTTCACAAGAGTTTCAATATTGTGTAGAGAGAGATCCAGGCGGATGCCATGTTTACATGAACTTTCTCAGGACCGCATTAAAGGTTGAAACACTGGGAGAAAGTCAACTGTTGACTCCGTCATACAGTCTGACAAAAGCTAAGAGGAATCGTTTCATGGAGGGTGGGAGATGGTCTGACCTTACTCTGCAATTTAAATTAATTTGAGTTCCGAATTCAAATTAAAATTCAAATTGTGCTACAATGTTGTGTTGTGTGTTGTGTACAATACAGTGTTGCTAAAGCATACAAATAATAAGACAAAAGTGTGAATAGTGTTACCTTAAAGATGTCCTCTCATCGTCATTTCATTAATACTGCTGTGTTCCCCATTGTTATTGAATGCGTTATGCGTTGGTCCTGTTTAAAAAAACGTTCTGGTTGCTTTGTTTTAAGCCTTGAGGCTTGTGGACAAACGAAAGGGTTTTCCGGGTTTCTTGTGGATATCTGTCTCTGATTGGCTCCCTCCTCCTGCTCTGCAGAGAGACTCTAAAGGTTATTGACTTGCCACTTCCCTGGGTGGTACTGCACTATAGGGGCGCCAACGGAGGTGTGCAAGCTACATTCAGGGCTGTGCTATCTCGACAGCGACCCCTAGGCGAACTGCAGACATGGGTCGACTAGAGTGAGGAGGCTGTATGTAAACTGGCAGTGTGCTCTGTGTGTATCTGAGAGTAGCAACCAGCTGATAGCTAGGCTAAGCTAGGTTTCGGGTCACCAGGCGTAGCTTGTTTTAAAAACAAGCAGAAAACAATTACTGGACACGTTTTTAGAAAAATGAGTCGACATTAATCCATGTGGGCAACGCCTTCTTTCGATGTGACGCGACACAGACAGGCTTTCGTGATATGCTCGTGGCTCTGCATTGTTTATGTCAATTGGGAAACACGGGGAAACACAGCCAGGCGAGGTGACGCACCACTAAGCCTTGCATGTGAGTGTAACATGGGATAACCGTCCGATTTTCAAAAGGAGTGAGTAAAGCTGTTTTTTATCGGAAGTTGACCTTTAACCAATCAGTAGCGGACTCAGCGGGTGAGCTTTGCGCAGGGGGACAGGATTTGGCTGGTTAGCTTTGCCGATTAGCAAGGCACTTCCTCGTTTTCGCAAATTCGCTCATTTCCGACATCCACGTCACTCATGATGTTTGGTGGGTGTGAGAGTTTAGTGTTGAGCACCTTATAATACCTCCATGCATCCAATGCTTGTCTTCTATATAGCTTTCTGGTCAACCTTACTTCAGTCAGTAACATGGCACGTAATTGGCTGAGTAAACTGTCGGCGGAAATTAGCTCCAAGAAATTCCATCCTTGAAGCTGAAAAATTTGTTCAATTTTGGCTGAATACACTAGCATTTCTCATTGAAATGACTGGGGCGGGACTTGTTCACTCTCTCCAGTTCTTATGGGAGCATACCTATGTTCCCACGCCCCATTGGTCCCACAGCCCATTGGTCCCACGGCCCACTGGTCCCACAGCCCATTGGTCCCACAACCCATTGGTCCCACAGCCCATTGGTCCCACGTCACTAAGACTTTTTTTCATTATTTAGGCCCATTGGTCCCACAGCCCATTGGTCCCACAGTCCATTGTTCCCACAGCCCATTGGTCCCACATTGCTTTTTTATTTGAATTTTTAGGCCCATTGGTCCCACGGGACTCACTAGTTCGACGCCCTTTCGGTACTTACCGCTTACGTCATACGACCCTAAACCTAACCCTAACCCTAACCTTAACCCTAAACCTAACCCTAACCCTAACCCTAACCCTAAACCTAACACTAACCTTAAATCGCTTGTTTGAAATGTTTGATTATCATGTGAAGTACAGAGAGGGCGTCAAACTAGTGGGTCCCTTGGTCCCACAGCCCATTGAACTGTTTGTGATGTGGGACCAATGGACTGTGGGACCAATGGACTGTGGGACCAACGGACCTAAAATTAAATTAAAAAATCTTAGTGATGTGGGACCAATGGGCTGTGGAACCAATGGGCTGTGGGACCATTGGGCCTAATTTTGAAAAAACGCAAAAGTCTTAGCAATGTGGGACCAATGGGCTGTGGGACCAATGGGCCGTGGGAACATTGGGCTGACCCCGTTCTTATACATTGGTTTCAGCTGTTTGTACACAGACGAATGCGTACGCAGTCAGGGATTCCAAAATGCTAGGCGGCTAGGTGTTTAACATTGAAAGTTCCAGAGCAGTGTAGTGCGTGGTTAGAACCTGTTTTCTCGTCGGCTGGATGTTATTGCGGTCTCTGTGGTCTCTGAACTGCTACCAACTAAATTCTGGGATAACATATCTTACCATTAGTACATCAGAATCGATTCCTATGCTCTGTAAATAAAGTTTTATTGTATCACACCAATCACACGTGAGGAGGACATTT
>NC_085877.1:1960312-2000312 GCF_034702125.1 Engraulis encrasicolus
TTTATATTATATTATTTTTCAGTATTTTAGATTTTATTACGAGATGCGCCGCTTTATGCGATTTGGCAATCTGCGGTCAATTCAAATGACGGCCGTCCGAGATTGGATGGCTACAAACACAACCATTCTGTTTCTACAACCAATATACACTAAATATGAAAACTTCCAACCCTCTTCGATCTATTTTCATGGTCAACAGCACATGTTTATGACTATTTAGGCTATTTTTAGATCATGTTGTAGTCTGTGATGCCTGGCGCGTCTTACCTGTGCCAAATTGGGAGGGGAAACTTCCTTACAGCTTCATTCATGTCCTGTCTGCTATCGCGGACACTTCTACGGTTATCCTTACACGTCTTTGGCATGGTTTAGTTCAAACATTATTAGCTAGTGTAGTCCATTACCGTTATACCGCTTGAAACCGCTTGAAAACAGGACTTTTGGGTGAGCGACATTTGTTGTCGTCACATGATCATTGTTCAACTTTGACCCTGGATGGATGGATGGATAGACGAAGGATAGATAGATAGATGGATAGAGAGATCGATAGATAGATAGATAGGCCTAAATATATAGATATATCGATAGATAGGCCTAGATAATATCGGATTTTATCACATTTTTATCATTTAATCCACATCAAAGGCACTCTATGAGAATACTGAACAATTAATTATCCATAAATGATATACCATTTGAAAGTGTGTTTTCTCTACTTTAATATGAAAGTAACTTGTAATTGACACTTTTCATTTCTTTTCAAGTTATTTGACATTATTTAAATTATGACCAAAATGATAATTTTCCCTTAGAATTCCTGGTAGAATTCCGACCTATTCAAAAAAAATCCTGGTAGCTAGAGGGTTAACACTGCATGAGAGTTGACACTGCATGGTGAACATATGCCTAAGGCCATCAGCCACAGCAGTAGGTTCACAACTCACGTCTTCTTGCGCTGTCAGACAATGAGGCAGCGTGGTGCCATTCTCATTATGCTATACGCAAGACTTCATCCACATCAGCCTTTCCAGACTCTTGTTATTTACAGCAGTGGTGCTAAAGCGCCAGAAAGTCCCCAGCAATGCAATCAGGGTTTTATTTTTTAATAAATAGGTGAAGATAAGCCTCAATCTTCACCACATGAAACATGAAGAAAAATAAATAAAAAAATTGCACAACTCACTGCAGGAAAAAAGCCCTTTTCTACATTTTTACCTAGGCGTGCGTGCGTGCGTGCGTGCGTGCGTGCGTGCGTGCGTGCGTGCGTGCGTGCGTGCGTGCGTGCGTGCGTGCGTGTTTACCCATACCACAAAAAAGAGAGATTGCATGCTGTATGGAAATTCATTTTATGGAGATGTTATCATTGGTTAACAGAAATAAATATATTTCGGATCAGTGGATAGATAATGAGAATGGAAAGTAGGAAAGTAGGGAAATGGTGATGATCATGTGAAATGGAAGTAAAAGATAGACGAAGAAAATGAGAGAGAGAGAGAGAGATAGGGAGAGAGAGAGAGAGAGAGAGAGAGAGAGAGAGAGAGAGAGAGAGAGATTTGGGCCCATTTAGACTGAGGGCACTAACGGAGATATATCTTCCAAAAACTAACACAAGAATAGCTTGGTTTGTGTGTGTGTGTTTGTGTGTGTGTGTGTGTGTGTGTGTGTGTGTGTGTGTGTGTGTGTGTGTGTTTGTGTGTGTGTGTGTGTGTGTGTACGCGGGTGTGTGTGTGTACGCGGGTGTTGCACATGTGTTGCAGAGCAGGCATGCAACTATAAAGTACACACACCTTCAGGTTCTGAATGCATGCATGTTCACTGTGTTTGTGTATCTGTCCTCATGAGAGCGTGTGCTTCTGCATGCCATGTCCCCACTTCAGTTTGTATTCAAGGACCATCCATACTTGTGGACACACAAACCCACCCACACAAGGGGTCGAAGAGCAGACATTTCCATTTTGCATTCTTACTTCGATTCAATCATGCCCCGGAATAGCTTAAGTATGCTGTCACCAAAAAAAGTACCCAGAGCTGAAATAGATGGGCACAGAAACAAGAGAAAAGAGCTGTGAGTGATGAGGGCAGCAGGTTGGTGTCACTACGTAGTCCCGTTGAGTAGGTGTCACTTGGGTGTCCCTCGTGAATCACATCTAAAATAAGAGCCAGAGATACACAAACATACACACAAAGGCACGCACGCACGCACGCACGCACACTGATTCGTACCAGCTAACATCCGTATTGGATACAACTTCAAAGATATACCCAGAACCCATACTCTTCTCTATTTTGCTTCGGAGGAGAGGGAGACAACACACACAGTGTCAAAGATGATATCTCATGATGGAGCCTTGTTTCAAATGCATTAGATGGCTACTGAGCAAAAGGCAAACAGACCAACTCAAGTGGAGCCCCCAGGTCCCTGGCCAAATTTATCCATCCATGTGCTGATGGAGCCTGGGTACATGTGTTGCAGTGAATAAAGTTAACAACAACACCAAAACCAAAAAATCCATAACAGAACAAAAGGTGGAGCTCCTGGGAAGACGCACAGTCGCACAGTCGCACTGGGAGAGCCCCTGCACCTTTGTCCGGTTTTACTGGCTTGATGTGACCGCTATGCCTCTGGGACATAGGGTTCTGGGCTCCTCCACCACAAGCCTTGGGTGATGGGGACGTCGTCCATACAGGGGACGTTTTTGAATGTCCTACTCATGTGGTCGGTCAGCATGCGATCTGGGAGTGATTGCACGCTCCCATAGGGATGGTGAACCGGAATCTTACGAATAAGAACATTAGGACATACGCCCCCGGTTCTTAGAGTGAGATGAGGGAGCCTGCTTCACCCTACTCGCTACAGCCGAACCCATGACTCATAAAGTGAGGTTCGTGCCCTTGGCACCACGGTTATATAGGCGGTGGGCATCCCCAGCCTCAGCGCAAATTCCACCTTTCAGGAGTGATTTTACTAAAATATTTGTCAGGTCGAAAGCCAATGAGCTGACTCCCATAGAGATGGCTCCCTCATGTCACTCTAAGAACCGGGGACATATACGTGTCCTAATGTTTTTCACACTCTTATGTCTAGTTCTCCATTTGCTTGAAGCAACACCATTGAGGGTTTATCACGTCTATTTCTGCCTTTACCCTAGAACATCTCGTCTTGTTTTGCACAGAATCATTGTCTATACAGTAGGCTACGAGACTTGCAGTCTCAAGTGGTGCTCGTAAGGGGAAATGATCTCATCTGCGAGCATGTAGTCCTAATGAGTCCACTAAAATAAGCTCAGCACTTGCATCTTGCAAGCTTGCAAGCTCATGCAGCTGAACCCTTTTCTGATAATCGTATGAATCTATGTTTGTTCTTTCACATCTTCAAATTGTTAGCACAAAGTTGGTCTATTCCGTTCTGACAAGTTTTTGATCTTTTACTTTATGTGCTTTATAGGCCTACATGCAATTTAACTCTTTTTACGCCATACATAACCAACATCCACAATGGGCTGCAACTCAGACACCTCAAACATGGGAATGTTTGGAACTGATCAACAGTTAAAAAAAAAAAAAACTCATGCAATTTAACAAAGGAAATGGTAGTATTTTCTAGATATTACTGTCCCTGGTAGGGCCTTCCTTGACCCTTTGCAGCCTGTGGCCCCTGATAGGCCCTTCCTTGGTCCCTTGGCCTTTGCCTGCAGAAGACGAAGAATGACAGCCTCATTGATTTCCCAGCAACATAGGCTAGACACCTTATTCGAACCTGGTCTGAATTAGTATATTTAACAAGTACTACATTCTCATGTATTAAATGATTGCTGAAAAGGCACTTCAAAAGTTAAACCACAAAGAGTGGGGGGAATATATTACTAACCAAATGTGAAAAATAAAAATCTTACTGCAGACTGCACATTAAACAGCTCTAGAAGCTGCGTTTCACAGGGAATTCATCTGCCAGTGGGGAAAAGCACAAACAGGGGCGGAGCAGTTGTGACAGGGGGGTGAACGGGAGATGTGACATTGACTCTCTCTATTCATCAGTTTAGAGATAGTTTCATGTATTCAGTGACAAAGCTTTTTGAGTGATATAACAAAAGCAATTGATAAAGAAACAATATGAAAAAACAGAATTGTACACCCATTGCATGGTGGAATGGCATATGCTGAAAACAATAAGAAATTGATTTTATCATGTGCACAGGTAATGGTAGGAAGTGACAATTGATAAAACTATCAAAGGACAGTAAGTTGTACTTTGAAATGATGCTACAGTGATGATACTTGCCACATAGGCCTATGTACGTATTTGCCACATATGTAGTGTAGAATAACTAAAAGTAAAGCATGCATTAAAAGTAGAGTAAATTTAAATAATCAAATCCACAGGAATGACATATGTGCATTAGTTTAAGTCTACTGTTGTGATTCAAATGTTATCGGCTGTTGTTGTTGTTGTTGTTTTGTCTTTTTGTTCTTTTTGGCCAAAACCACTGGCAACTCTTTTTTAAGTAGGCTATGTTTATTGTCTCTATGTAGCTTTTATTTTTATTCATTTAATTTTTGCTATTTACTTTAGGCATCACCATGTCCCATTTTAACCTAAATTGCCATGTCATGCATTGTACCAGCCTCTAAGTATGCTATAAATTATAAACTGATTTGACTAATAAAGTTGTTGTTGTTGTTGTTTTGTGCAGTACAGACTGCAGTCCAGAGTGGAGTCCATTATCAGAAACGGGAATGTAACTCTGAGCCCTAAAGATGCGTTCTGGACAATATGACTGAGGGATAATCAGTACAAGGCACTAGCTGATCCCTCTGTCACCTTGCCTGATTTTTATAGACTTCAGATCACGTACCGCGATTCTGGTCTGACTGGGACTATAACGATCAGTGTTTCCAAATGGCCTGGTTAACCCGCCTCACTCGGCTTGCTGCTGGTTGAGGGCTGTGCCGAAGTTTAAACCAAGCATTTCTTAGTCCCAATAGAACGTCTCTGCTTAAACCACGTCACTGCCTTGAACACGCCTCTACCCAGGACGTTTTGAAATGCTCAGTTGATTGGTTCCAGACAAAGTGGGTGGAGTTTCCCGCTGTGGAGGGAACGGAATTCTCATACACAAGCTCCTGGCCCTAGTGTGTGTAGCTGAGCCGAAGGTGTTGCGTCACCGCTAGGGCGGACCCCGGGTATCGGTCACCCTCTCCCTGACAGAGAAGCCAGAGAGGCTGGAGATGTTTGTGGTAACACACACCTGAAGATCAGGAAAAACACACCTGTAGCTACATATCCGCCAATTTTGTCATTACACAAGTGCACTGAGATTCCAATGTCCTCCATAAAGCAGAGGGGGATCTTTCCTTAGGTAAACCTAGGCATTTGCCTAGGGCCCCTACCAACTCTGCTCTCCACAGGGGCTCAGCTGTCACGCCAGTAGTGGGTGGTAAACACACAAAAATGTAGGCCTGATCTTAACTCTTATGTCAAGTAATCGAAGATTAATTTGAGACAAGCACTAAAATAGCACCCAAATACAGAATTTCATGTCTATTTATAATACAGTATATGCAACCTCTGGCACCCCCATTTGCTTTATATTGGACTAGTTTGATGACGCAGACTTGGTCCGAGTTCAAACAGAAACAGAGCGAATTTGAAAGAACTGTGAACTGAAAAAATATGAAGCTCCTAAGCGACTATAGGGGCAGCAGGCGACACGCAGTGGTCATCTCGTGTAAGCCTACTGATCAGAAATCAGCCTTGTGCAGCATCAGTCCAACGACTGTCGTTAGTTAAAGTGTAAAACTGACCCTAGATCTGTCAGCCAGCGATCACCATGGATTGACAGTTTTCTCTTGTTTGTTGTTGGGTTGACGAACTTGAATGATTACCTGATAATTACCTAGGCTATTATTGGTCTTATACTGTTGTTATTATTGTATATTTATTTATTTATTTTTAAAAACATATTTTTTATTAATTACTTGTCGAATCAAGGGTGGCCAGTAGGGTGGACAACGGCGTCCCAGGGGTGGCCCTGGCCACCCCCTGCCCCCCCCTAGAATCGCCAGTGGGTCCTTGTCAGATAAAAGATTACACTGTTTAGTTCTGTTGTCGGGTGTTTGGAGAGTGTAGGAAGTTGGGTGTATGCATCTGATTCAGCGATAGCTAATGTAACATGCAACATCAGCTTCTATCGGTGGCTCTGTTGAACAAGGTGTGCTATTTTATTTGACAAAGGACACTGTATTCATCACATTGCCGATGACAGAAAACCAACCCACGATGTCATCTTAAAATATGCACCTGGGTCTTGGGTGGCTGAGGAGCAAGTCTGGACATAACAATGGCAGAAGAAGAAGAAGAAGAAGAAGAAGAAGAAGAAGAAGAAGAAGAAGAAGAAGAAGAAGAAGAAGAAGAAGAAGAAGAAGAAGAAGGAGGAGGAGGAAGAGGAGGAGGAGGAGGAGGAGGAGGAGAAGAACAAGAGGTAGAAGAAGAAGAAGAAGAAAAAAGAATGAGAAGGAAGAGGAATGACCTTTTAGAAGCTCACAGTTGTCGCACCAAGTCACATGTCATTGCTTAGATGCAACTTTTGGGAAAAAGGTGAAAAGGTGCTGCTGAAAGAGTCTTCACGGGTGGACAACGCTACAGTCTCACAAACTCTGAGGCGGACAACTAAGTGTCTTCTCTCTCTGTCTCTTGCTTAGCTTTCTCGCCCTCCCCTCATGACCTAAGCCTTACTCTGTGGTTGTGGCACATAGGGCTTTTTTTGTTGTGCCAGTTTAACTTGTGTCAGGCGAGCTTAGAGGGGGCATTATTGTCTAGGATAGGGGGGCTCTACCCTAGGGCTCTCCTCTCCTCTCCTCTCGTGCTACAGACTCCATCAGCCTCTCTTTACCGCCTCCACACTTCATTACCAACCATATCCTCCACTTGTTTCATCCTCTGACACCATGCTTCTCTTCCTCTTTTAATGTCTCTTCTCTTCTATTCTCTTCTCTTCTCTTCTCTTCTCTTCTCTTCTCTTCACTTCTCTTCTCTTCTCTTCTCTTCTCTTCTCTTCTCTTCACTTCTCTTCTCTTCTCTTGACTCTCGTTCCCTCTCATTCTCTCGTTCCTTCTCTCTCTTTCTCTCTCTCTCTCTCTCTCTCTCTCTCTCTCTCTCTCTCTCTCTCTCTCTCTCTCTCTCTCTCTCTCTCTCTCTCTCTCCAATAGTAATCTGGCTCCCTATTGTTTGCTTGTAGACTGACATTCGTCTTGGAAAGTATGTAATTCTGTCTCAAGGAAAAACAACTGCCATCCTTTGTCAAAAGAGAGGAGCCTCTTGGTTCCATATCTTGTTGTTTTTGTTGTTGATGTTTTTTCTTTCGTCACCCCTGTCGTTTCTTCTGCAGTGGTGGTGTTTGACTCCCTCTGGATGACACGGAGGCGATCATGTCATTGTTGCTGCTTGTTTATTTCTTTTATGGAAATGTACATAAATTTGCTAAAATACAGGAGAATATACAATGTGATAGATGGTGAAAAGAATAGAGTGCTGGCAGTACTGTGTGTGGAAGAATTTCATTCATGAACCTTTTACAAATGTGGTGTAACAAGCAGCAAGATATATCCAATATGTTGCATCATTTGGGGCATTTTAGCATTTGGCACAGCCCTCAAGTCAGATCAAACACCCACACTCACACATTAATATACTGTAGACACTCACAAGTGTGCACACACGCACATGTGTGTATGTGCGCTTGTGCACACTTGTGATTGCGCACGCACGCACACACGCACGCACGCACGCACGCACGCACGCACGCACACACACACACACACACACACACACACACACACAAACTCTATACAAACAACAACAAGCGCACCCCATCTGCCAAAATGCTTCAGCAGTGGCCATGTGGAGGACTAGAGGCCAGCTCTCTGCCTCTCCTTCCCCAAAGTGAGCAGTGCATGGCAGCCCCTTTGTTCCGTCTGACTCTCTCACCAGTCTTTTTGCTTTTATTTTTTGTGAAGCACATTTAAATGCACCTGTGTATGAAATGCACTGTACAAATAAACTTGCACTGCCTTGCCTTGCCTTGCTCTGTGGACACAATAAGTGAGCCAGATGCAATGAAAAAAGACATGTCCACGGAGACCTATTACAAAGGCTAATGAGGTAGAGGAGGAAATCAGCACTGTTTGGACATGCTATATCACCAGGTGAACCTAATGCACTGGGCAGGACCGTGTGTGTAGAGACCTTTTGAATATTTAAAAAATGGAGGGAACCAGAATTAGCTGAATGGCTGATTGATGGTCTCTGACTGACACTGGCACTACAAACCAGTCCCTTTAACAAAACAAGTGACAGACTTCCGAGAGTGTGGTGTGAAATACAGACAAGCTGTCAATAATAGACAATACTAGAACTTTCAAACATGAATGAACAAATAGCCTGGATGAATAAACAGACAATGAATCTATCAATACACTGAATGCCAACCTTCAAATAGTAAAGGAAATAAAACTTGTAATCAAACAACATGAAAGCACATAAATAAAAGGATGAAAAGAATTACATGCCTCTCACAGTCACAAGTTTGATTATAGGAAGCTCCTCAGGCTTGTCTTGAGGAGAGCTGAGTATTGTCGTCATTACCAGTTCATATGAAAAATATGAACACTGCTTTGGATTACTTAAAGTGCTGGGTGAATACATTTAAGCAGTTAATATAATTTGTGCTGTCAGCCATTGACAAGTTCATCATAAATTACATGGACTGTAATCACTGGGGGGATATTAAAGTTGTGTACTCTGGGTGGAACACAGAATGACAATGATGAGGCTTTCGATTAAATTGTTCAAAACCGCGAAGACTGGGTGTGTATCCATTTCACACACACCCTCACTCTCATGCAAATGCACACACACACACACGCACGCACGCACGCACGCACACACACACACACACTCACATATGCACACACACACACACACACACACACACACACACACACACACACACACACACACACACACACACACACACACACACACACACACACACACACACACAAGCACATGCACATACACACATGTACGTACACATGCACACACACATGCACACAGAGCTGTGGTGGCTGTTGGCTCAGATAATATTCAGCACACCATGACCTGCTGTGACTAGAGTCAATAGTGGAAAAACTAAAACTATTACACTTGATGTCCCAGCAGAGCACAGTTGACTGCGCAATTGAAGACATTGTGCTGCAAATGAAACAGTTGTGTGTCCTTCAACAAGGACATTTATGAAACAAAGATGTTTGCTCAAAGAAAGTTCTGTGTCAGATTGACTTTTCTTTTGGTAGAGGACTGGAGAGGCAAGCTATCCATTTTGGCGTTCCTCCATTTTGGTTTGTCAGACATTGACTGGTGATGTCTGTGGGCCCCTTCTCAGAAGTGAGGATTTATTTGTTGGTGATGAGTGTGACAAGCTGGATACAATAGATTTCTTCACTTTCATCTAAACTGTGAGATAAATATAGGGAAAGGCTGACATGTAATGACAAAAGCATGGGGTCCGGTGAGGATATAAGACTGCTGGCATATCCATCAAGGATATTTAAGCCCAGTGAGGGGAGAATTCTAGTATTTCTTATCTTACAGTAGAGTGACAGTCACAGCAAGTGTAAGCCATGCTGGCTGCCTTCCTGGCGTGGTAAGACGATCCCCAAGGCTGGCAAAAACATCCTGTAATGGGGCTTTAGTCACTGGTGGCACATGAGTTGAACATACTGCAGGGAAAGGATAGATTTTTTTTTAGTGTGGAAGAGAAGAACAGAATTTGCTCAGTGGTTTGGTAGATATGGGGGATGGCATACAGAAAGCTGAGAGCACTCGTATTTCCATTCAATTTTTCAATTTCCATTCAACCTGACTGGAATTATGTGAAGGTGAAGGCTCGTGTCGTGTGATGGTGAAGGTTCAAGGGAATGTCTTTGGAAACCAGCATGTTCAAAGGCACACAAAAGCACATGCCAGAAACAATATGTCACAGTAGCCTACTGGTAACGCATGGCTACGGCCACGGTCGTCGTGGATGTAGAGGCACATAACGTTTTTTAAATAGAAATCTTCTAAGAGCTCTTGAACCTCATTTCACGTGATGCTATGCTTTTCACTACTGTTTTGTTAGGCAATTTGTCAGTGCATCCTATTTGTTTACCCAACTGTGAGTCTGTTGGAAATATTTTGGTTTGCGCTGTATGATTTCCACATTTATGACTGTAAAATGCAACTGTTACAGTACACTGTGCAGTACACTCTAAATGTGCCCACGCTAAACACTAGAGCAGGCTTCCACAAGTAATCAGAGTAACACATTATTCATTTCAAGTTAAAGGAGAAAATCAGTTTGGGCTATCTATCTAGAGGAGGCAGAAAAAGGTAGCTTTTGGCTCTGGCTGCGGAGGAAGGACAGGAGCTGGGGGAATAACAACTAACCCCCAGAAAACAGCCGCAGGGATAACATGTATCAGCTGCAGGGGGTGACAGGGAGACGTCCCTGTCACTGCCCCGCCACCGGAGACGTTTCGGGATTAAAGGGGCGAAACGTTGATGACACGGTGGTTCCCGACTGATGACCCTGAGTGCAGCTGACCCATGGGCACCGGAGGAGGTGCGACAGGCAGCAATGCCCAGCAGGATGTAACACATTCCTGTACAAATCCTACCTCTATTTGAAGTGTAGAGGGAAAACACACTCCATTAGTAAAAGCCAAAAGATTTTCATTAGAAAAAACTCTGGAGAAACATAACTGAAAGCAGTAAAGTAAGAAATTAGACATGATGATTTGGAATCATTACCCCCTACCACCACTTCCTTTTCCACTGCCTTTTCCTCCATGTAAAATTAATTAGTTATTAAGGGTTGGGGTCATGACTATTGAAGCAAAATTACTTTTATTTGGGTAATTAATTACCCTCGACTTGTATGTGAAAGTGACAGTGAGCAGACATCTTGGTGATACTACAGATGATGGCTAGACTCCTGAGCTGAGGCACTAGCCATAAGCATTGCATCCTGGGAGTTGTGTGGCTGGCAGCTGTTTTATAAATCCCATTGCTATATATGCTATTGCTATGGCCAGGGACGCTGACAACTTTGGCCGGGCCTGGGACAAAAACATCTGAAAGGGCCCCAAACCCAATTCATACAATGTAATAAGGATCCGGTTCTGGACACCCTCTCTATCTGGGCCTGTGACAAGCAACCCCTTAGTCCCTCCCTGTTGGCTTCCCCGGCTATGGCCATGCAGTTTCACCAAGACACAGCAGTTCTAAATAACATTGGATTGCTTTCTATCTTTCTGAGCATGTGCAAGCTTAGTTGTTCACCACGGTAGTCAATATTTATGAAGAGGTTTGTTTGACTTTTTGGTCTGTTGCTTGATAGCTAAGTGGCTTGTGAACAGTTGGCAGTCAGTGTTTAATCATGGCCCTTAAGCGAATGGCTCAGAAAAACCAACCAAATACTGCATGGGCACTTTAACACGCACACACGCGCGCACACACACACACACACACACACACACACACACACACACACACACACACACTATACTGTCTCTAGTGAGATATGATCAACTCTGGGAGCTTTTTTAATTGCATGCGGATACTGATAATCTAAACAATTAGCCAGCTAACACAACAGAGACAGATGGGTTTCCGAGGCAACCTTTTCCTTTTGCAAAGCTTAGGAAATGGCTGGCCACACTTTATGCACTCTAATTAAAACTATATTCCTCTAGTGCTGTGGTAATAATTATATTGGTCGATTTCATTTCCCTGAAATGAAAGGTTAAGACCTTAAAAAATACAAAAAAGATGTATTCTCCAAGTGCCACTTTGTCTTCATAACTCTACAAGCATCCCTGAGGAGAAATGTAACAGAGTGAGTCGTGCATGAACTTCTCTGGTGATCCTCAGAGGATAAATGTTTTCTATCGTTCTCCGTTCAGGCCTCTGCACATGCTCATGAGGAAAAAGATGATGAAAGGCAGATCAGACTTCTCAAGAAAAAAAAGGAAAGAACAGAAAGGGCCAAACCATTTTTACCATCTCCATCACATCTAAAATTCATAATAGCTGCTGCTGGTCTGTGCTTTAGAAGATGAAAAAGTACTATCAGACTTATTTGGAGACTGTAGAAGTATGCTATTTTGGGGTTAAGGGAATAATACGCAGTACTAAACTTATTGGGCGACAGTAGAAATGCAGCATGCTATTTTACAGTTTTTCTCAATTGGTTTTGTACATTTCTCACAACAGAATAATCATTCTCAAAACCTCTTGTTCAATTGTGACTTCCTGCTGTTACCTGTGCACATGGTAAAATACGTTTCTCATAATTTTCAGCATTTAGCAAATGCTTTCATCACCATGCAAATGGTTGTGTACAATTCTCAGTGGGTTTGTACATTATCAATTGATTTTGTCATGTTCTGCAAAATGCTTTGTTATGATAATCCATGAAAGATCTCACTCCCCAAAACATTTACACAGTGACATAACAAGCAAACATTTTGATGGCTCTGACACGTTCACCGACACAAAAACCTGGTTTTGAGTGATTGGCCAAGGGTTTTGAGCAAGAGATTGGGTTTTGCAGGTCATCCATGGTGTTTTGCCACTTGTTAAATCTTTTTTGGAAATGAACGTGATGTTTTGCTAAATGCAAGTAAGATTCAAGAAATGTACAAAATCAATTGAGAAAAACTGTAATATACTTCCAAGGCAGAAAGAGCAGGCAGATTTGAGCTTGAGATCACCATGATCAGTTTGACAGATCAGGGGGTCGTTTCTCGACAGTGCCTTTGCTAACGACTTTAGCCATTTTGTTCGTTCTTAAGACCAACGTTGTAACCAAGGTCTTGAGTTGGTCTTAAGTTGTTCTTAAGTTGTTCTTAAGTTGGTCTTGCGTCTAAAGACCAACTGAAGACCAACTTAAGACCAACTCAAGAGCAACTTACGACCAACTCAAGACCGACTTAAGACGGTTAGCAACGACAAGAATCGAGAAACGGAGTCCAGGATAGCACACAGGTTGAAATTATGCTAACAAAACAAAAAAATCCTGATCCTGACACACACACACACACACACACACACACACACACACACACACACACACACACACACACACACACACACACACACACACACACACACACACACACACACACACACACACACACACACACACACTGCATTCAAGAACATGCTGAAGTTAATGGGATTACTGCCTCTGGGGTGCTGAGATGCTGTTGTCTGGGGAGACAAACTCAAGTCTCAAACTAAGTCACACTGTGGGCAGAACACGACCGCAGGCAGCTCTGTGAGTCACTACATCAAGTTCATTTTAGAATGCAGCCATTCATTCAGTCACATTGTCATGTTTTGAATAAATACAACCTCCATTGTGTTTATTCTCAAGACACTGACAGGTGAAGCTTTGCACCCACACATCAGTTCTCTTGGCCATACTCTGTAATGGGCAAGCTCGGCAAAGCCCATGGCACAACTACTATATCAAATATCTATGAATCTTTATTGTAAAGGGATATGCTTTCATGGTTAAATATTTTCTGGTGATGTTCGAGGCCTCAAGTAGCTGCCAAAACTTAAGTACTTAAGTCAGGTTCATGAGTTGACTTCAGTTCATCCCATTATTTATTTTTCACATTTCTCATCATAAATGCTTTCTGCCAAAGTGTTCAAGCCACCCAAGCCATATTCATATTCCATTGAAACCAATTATAGAAACAGTGCCGCAGCATAACAGCCGTTCATATCGAACGAACTCCCATGGTAGGATGGAGTTCTCATTCAACATTCTATTATAATTTTTCTCCTGAGCAGCACTATTTCACTTTCCTGTCCGCCAGCCGACATCTGATCATTGCATGATGACCCTGGTCGGGCAATTATTACCCTTCGCTCATAGACCGATCAATAATCAAACACAGTCAATGACTGACTGCCATATGCTTTCAGTCAGCCAAAAGCTCTTCATTATTTGCTGAAGCGTGCTTGATGTTTCAGGATTTAATGGTGTTCCTCCTGCAACCTATTCCAGTTGTGTTGTCACTGCCGGAGCTTAGTGAGTGTGGATACAATGGCAACTTATTTTTTTTCTTCTACTTCTTCAATGTCTGCCATCCAGAGGCAATGGGTAGGCTATATGGGCTAGCATTGATAAACCACCATCTTGTGTCCCTTATTAATGAGACATGTTTCACCCCCTTTGACCTTGCAAATTACAATTTCAAACCTTAAGAAAGAAATTCAGTAAATGTTAACATACTGTTGAGGAAAAACAGAACCTTCCAATGGGTTACTTTGTAGGTTAACCCCACTGTTAGGCAGGCTGCTTCTTTGGTTGAAATGTGGAGTAAAAAATGATCTCTAAAAAACGAAATTACCTCATGTTTCCTTGAAGGTCACTCTAAAAAGGCCAATCATCTTGTTACCCATCTAGAATGGATGTAGGCCTTTCACAAATACTGTTGAAACACTGTTAGATAGCTGTGATATAAATACCAACCCCACTGTGAGGGATGGACTGTCTGGAGGCATTTTCAGTTTCAGCCAATTTTGTTCCAATAGTATGCAATCTCCTGAGCACTGGAGAACGGTTTCAATCGTTGGTCCATCATGTTATCACAGACGTCTAGAGGACAACCCGCAATGTGTCTAAAATGATGCTTAAATTTTAATTTTAATTCAGCATCTACTCAAATCTGTTCAGCATCTGAGTCTGTGGAAGTTAGCAGGAACTATCGTTTGGCTTGCGCATTTGTGCGATACAGGCCACCTGCCTCTGCCAACTACTACCACAAATAACACACTTGGGAGGCTTTTGAGATATGTTGGACATCTTTAGGTCAACCATTTTAGCCATGACCTGAAAACACACTCTTGATGACACTCAACTGCTGCCTTTGACAGATAACAGTTGTATGCATGCACAAACTGGCTGAGATCCAGACACAATTATTTGCGTGTTCTCAGCATGAAAATGATCTAGAGAGCTCTTTTGAAGCCATTGACTTAACCCCTTAAGACACGGCTTTATAAATTAGCTGTAACCCGAAAGGTACTGACCAAGTCGTAATGTATTACTAAAGGCCCCGTGCACTGTCATAGTACTGTAGTACTATAGTAGTTAACTTTCAATGTATATTACAGTGTGCCACAGGAGGTACGGCGTGCATTAAGGGGCTACAGAATGAGATAGACCACTTAGTGCTGGTTGAAAAGTGAATCATCGACATACATTTGGATTTCACCTTTCTTTATCTCTTTGTAACTATTAAGCCAGAGACAGATATAGGACATACATACTGCTGCCTATAGCTACCTAAATGATAAACCTATAAAAACTAAAATGTTATTTCACAATCTTACATTGCAATTAACCCATTTAATCCAATTTTGTGATTTTAATCCTTTAATCCTAATACTGAGCATGCAAACAGTATGTCTTTTTCAATTTCATGTTGGTTAAGCCGGTCAGAATCCAATCACAACTGTGAGTACTGTTAGAATACATAGTCAGTTGTTCAAAATGAAAACGCCTTAATTGGTGAACATGTGTATCTTCAATAGCAGCTCCCATGTCTCCACCAGACCGGATGCTGATTTCTCTCTTTTCCCACATCCACCCTCTGGCGCCTTATACACTTATAGCACAGATCCCATTCTTTGACTCCTCATGCTCTCCACGTTAATAATTAAACTCATCTCATGCTGATGGAGACGAGAGCAAGTCAACAGAGTTGAAGACACATTTTAATTAAAAAACAGAGGAATGGAGACCCACTCTGAACCTGCTGCCAGATCTGAGGAGCCAAGAGAGAACACGAGTTTCAGGGGGAAAGGGATTCTCATGGCACCTGAAGAAAAAATAATAAAGTGATTAAAGTCAAGACGCAGCAATTCCGATGGCCTGACGGATTGAGTGTGATACTGTAACTCAAACTGTCTTGCGGTGGCCTAGTGCTGCTGACGCAACATTTTTATGGTTTCATAATATATTTGAATAATATATGATTTGTCTATCACCTGAATGGCATTTCATTATCACTCCTCTTAGTGAAAATAGTGTGTGCTAGTAGCAGGCCAAGGCTAGATTGTTTTGTAATCATATGACCTATGGATTCCATTAACACTCTCAGAAAGGAATTTGTGAAGGCAGGACTGAATGTTCCAGATTGTAAGGACAATGTGACCTTGGACAAAGGGCCAGCTAAATGAAAGTCTGATTGAGGATGCATCACATTCTCCTAAGAAGTGTTGTGTAGCCCTAGGCCGAATCTCCAGGTCCATTGTGCCTGAAGTGGTGTCCTGCTAACAAAGCCTATGCCAGTCTTAAAGCAGACAAGACGTCCACATAAAGGAGGCAAACAAGAAGGGCTGCCTACCGAAAATCAATCTGAATATCAACCAGAATTCTCTCTCTCTCTCTCTCTCTCTCTCTCTCTCTCTCTCTCTCTCTCTCTCTCTCTCTCTCTCTCTCTCTCTCTGCTTGTGTGTGTGTAGGTTGAGGCCTGCACAATGGACAGAATTCACATGTAACCCAAAGCAGACACAAACCTGGCTGCCAGGTAAGCTTATATTGTGTTCTTCTACTGACTGAAACAAACATTTGAAGTGTGGTGCAAAACAACAAAAAAGAAAAAGGCACAAGATCATTCACCTGAAAAAAGTGACTTCACCTAAACTTTGAAGTTGCAGTTTTCTGGAGCTTCTATGTGCACCAACTGGCAAATAGCTACAAACTTAGAGTCATGCTTTCATGTTCCCTCCTTGGCAAGAGCATGATGGCAAGAGCAATGTCCACAAAAGTTCAAAGAATACCAGAGCTGCATTTTATAGGATGCAGGGGAGGTAGAGATGGATGGTCGATGCTGTAATTTCCCCTCCTGAAGGCAGCTACTGTAACCATGAATTGGTAGTGTAGTGCATTTATGCGTCTTTTCGACTGCCATTTTTCTGGTAGGCCTACAGCTCGACACAGCGCAACTCGGCCACCACTTTTTGCTTTTCGAATTGCCACGTCACAGCTCAATCGTGAAGCAAAAAGTGGCGTCCGAGTCACGCTGTGTCGAGATTGTAGGCCTACCAGGAAACCGGCTGTGGAAAAGAGGTACTCGAAACATATTCAGTGCTTTAGTTAGCAGAGAAAAGCTAGAGCGTAAACTTATGTGTATGCAGAACGTTCTTAACATGCAAAGAGACTACTCCATTATCTCTTGAACCCCTCACACCTCAGATTCCGTTTTCCACGTACAAATTGCATTAGGCTTAAATGACACTAACAATGCATGACAGTGTGTTTTACCACTAACTAACCCAGCAGGTGATCATGTTTGGCAGGTCAATTAAGCCGAGGCATTTGAGAACTTTCAGGTTTCATTGTGGGGATGGAGTAATGGCTCAGTATAGGATAAACTTAAAGGGCTAATATGTGTGAACCCAAGTCAGCAGCAGTTCAGCCAGAAAGCACTAAGACAGGAATTGAATGAGATGATTTAATGATGAATTATTGAAAGGCAATTTGGCTAGTGATATTCAGTTCTTTGGCAGAGGCCCAATCATCAGCCTGGGTCTTGTGCTGTGTGCTGATGGATCTAGTACAGTTTGCCGTGGTTGTGCTGCAGGGACTGGACCTTTCACCCCCCAGGGCAGAAGTCCGGACCTAACTGAAAGGAGGAAGAGATCTGAAACGTCAGCACCTGATGCCTTGAGAGGGGTGAGTGAGACACGTCATTATAAATACGAGGATGACCGCTGATTGGCCGCAGGCTTAATGTACGATAATTGAGTCTTCCTGGCAGAACTACTGCAAGCTACATTTCATCAAATCTGAAGTCATCTTAATCTTGCATGCAGTATGGATATAGAATTATTAGGTATAATTATAAAGGAATATTACCAGTTGTTTCCCTCCCCATCCATAAAAAGGTAGCTATATTGACCAGCTGGGAGGGCACACAGGCCTTGTAATTAGAACCATTATTGACTTCAATGCCTATCATTTCAGAGAATGAGAAAATTCTGTCAGTGTGTCTCTGTTTGTCAGTGTGTGTGTGTGTGTGTGTGTGTGTGTGTGTGTGTGTGTGTGTGTGTGTGTGTGTGTGTGTGTGTGTGTGTGTGTGTGTGTGTGTGTGTGTGTGTGTGTGTGTGTGTTTGTGTGTATGTGTGTGTGTGTGAGTGAGAAAGAGAGAGAGAGAGACAGAGACAGAGACAGAGAGAGGGGGGGCATTTATTTCAAATTCCATTGAAAAAAGCATTGCATTTCATTTAGATCACGTCTGGTCGGAGTCGTGAGGGTTGTTTGGGTGTGCTGGTAATGGCTTTTGAAAACATCTACGCCGATGAATCTCATCCACAAGTCCTATTCCTTTCTCTGTTACAATCCCCCATCACATACTCCTCTCCACACACACACAGACATCCTTCATCCCCATTTCGAGTACAACCCCGTCCAACCGAGGGGGTGGCTGTTGGCTGCTTTCTCTCCAGATACATTACTCCTGTGGGATGAGCGTGCAGGGGCATATATCTTATTTCCACCGGGCCCACGATCCATTACGCTGCTGAAAAACTGCAGGATCTCTGCGTTTGGCCGGTTGGCTGCTGAGTACAAACTGTCCCATGGATTTATTCTGTCTTTTATTTTTCCATCCAAACTCTTTTTTTACAGCCACATTAGGTTGGAGTCCCATCATCTATTGAAGTTGGGACATTATGCCGTGGCATAAATCAGTTTTCAATATTTTCCCTCAAATGGTTATGACGATAAATGGAGCTAGGGCTTTGGCAACCCCCCCAAAAAAGACATTTTTTCCACTTTCGTTTTTATCAGGTGGGCTGTGCAGTAAAGATAACCCACATGGGACTTATAGTCATCATGAAAGAGTTTAGTGAAGCCCAGGCCTTTGATGAATAGAACATGAAAGAGTCCATCCGTTGGTGGTAGCACTGTCCGCTGCATGTCTTAAAATGTGGTACTTAAAACACAGTCAGGGTCCTGACAGCTGCAAAGGTGAGATGGAGCGGTGTGTGTGTGTGTGTGTGTGTGTGTGTGTGTGTGTGTGTGTGTGTGTGTGTGTGTGTGTGTGTGTGTGTGTGTGTGTGTGTGTGTGTGTGTGTTTGTGCTTGGGTTTGTGTGTGTGTGTCTGTGTGTAGCCTATGTGTGTGTCTCTGTGTGTGTCTCTGTGTAAGTGTGTGTGTGTGTGTGTGTGTGTGTGTGTGTGTGTGTGTGTGTGTGTGTGTGGAGCCCTATCTCACGTCTGTCGTAAAGTCTTCACGAAAAAAATGTGGGAAATTCTGGGGGAAATTCTAGGCAGAATGTACAAGGACGTGGTGAATTCACGTTATTGCCCGTGTTTCGTGGTTGATTTACGGTTTCAGTCTCGTGGTTGATTTACGATATGCATTGAAAACTACGTGGTTGATTTACGATATGCATGCGTTGGCATTTGCGTTGGCATTTTTGCACAGGGGCGGGGACCGGCCGCGACAGAACCAGAACCAGGGACCGGTGTGGCAGCTTTTGTGATATGCACCGGAATTCTCATCCGCCCTGTATCTGCTTGTAGACCGAGTAAAGTTAAGTACAGGGTACAGTGGGGTAAATCAAATATACCTGTGTAACAACAAGACTCTGATCTAATTCCAAAGTGTAGGCATAACATAAATGACAGTCCCAAAACAATTGCTGACCATATCGAAGATTGTGTAAATCTCTGTTTATGTTGACATTCGGTTCCTGCCATACATTTGTCCCACATCGCTTGATGAGAATTCCAGTGCATATCACAAAAGCTGCCACACCGGCCGCGACAGAACACTGCAGATACATTCCTTTGATCAAAGTAGCCTACATCAAATGCACTGTAGCCATGACAGAACCGGCCGCCTCCCGATTTAAAACACCGCTGATAGCCTGATTACACTCATGCCCGTAGGCCTACTCCTTCCCAGTAAAAAAAAGAAAATAACGATTGAATAAATAAGTAGCCCCTCGTGCCTCCTTTATCGGAGTGAGGAGGTAGGTGCAATGAAAATATCGGAGTGAGGAGGTAGGTGCAATGAAAAGCGAAAATCCTTCCCAAAACATTTTATTATTGCCCGTGTTTCGTGGTTGATTTAAGATTTGAGTCTCGTGGTTGATTTACGATATGCATGCGTTGGCATTTGAAAACTACGTGGTTGATTTACGATATATGCATGCATGTAGTCTACAACTTCTGTTTAAAATGACACGGGGAGGGAGTGACATAAGCCGCCTCCGGATTTAAAACACCGCTGGTAATTACACTCCTGCCCGTAGGCTAGGCCTATCTTTGAATTTACATGAAGCCGCCCACCGGTGATTTGAAGCCACGGGTAGGCCTACTGCGACAGGGCGGTGGGTTAGCGAAAATCCTTCCCAAAACATTTTATTATTGCCCGTGTTTCGTGGTTGATTTAAGATTTGAGTCTCGTGGTTGATCTACGATATGCATGCGTTGGCATTTGAAAACTACGTGGTTGATTTACGATGTAGGCTAGTCTACAACTTCTGTTTAAAATGACACGGGGAGGGAGTGACATAAGCCGCCTCCGGATTTAAAACACCGCTGGTAATTACACTCCTGCTCGTAGGCTATCTTTGAATTTACACTCCTGCCCGTATCTTTGACTAGGCCTATACACGAGCCCTATCTCACGTCTGGCGTAAAGTCTTCACGAGAAAAATGTGGGAAATTCTGGGGGAAATTCTAGGCAGAATGTACAAGGACGTGGTGAATTCACGTTATTGCCCACCACGTCCTTGTACATTCTGCCTAGAATTTCCCCCAGAATTTCCCACATTTTTTTCGTGAAGACTTTACGACAGAGGTGAGATACAGTTGGAGCGTGTGTGTGTGTGTGTGTGTGTGTGTGTGTGTGTGTGTGTGTGTGTGTGTGTGTGTGTGTGTGTGTGTGTGTGTGTGTGTGTGTGTGCGTGTATGCACATGGTTGAAAAGATAGGCAGGACAACTCATTCCCTTCCCTTAGTTCAGAACAACTTTCTTTTCCTTTATTTCATGCTGACAGAAGCCTGAATGCGACTCGCTTTGGGCAGCTTCCAGGAAGCGCTGTGCCTCCGAAACAACCTGAATTGAACGACCCGACTTGAATTGAAAAGCAGAGGAGGCTAAAAGTAAGGTCAATAGCAAACCATTACATATCTCTGAAAAGGAAAACCCTCGTGTCTGTGCGTTAAGTGCCTTCAGGCCTTACATGGCTGCCAGTGGCCAGTGGAGCATGAAGCATCCTCTGCTGCTTAGTCCAGCGTGATACAGTCCCGACTGGCCAGAGGAGACACGAGTCAAGAGGAAAGGCTTGAACCTATTGTGGTGACACACACACACACACACACACACACACACACACACACACACACACACACACACACACACACACACACACACACACACACACACACACACACACACACACACACTTCGCACCTGAGCACCATAGCTGTCCGGATTGCTGCATGTGCACACGCCCAAGGGCCACAAAGAGGATTTACGCCAACGATGATAACACATTTGGAAATGTTGCAGCCTCTCATGCCACTACTCTCACCAACCACCACGACAATCTACCATCTTTACATACCACCACTATCCCTCTCTATCATTCCACATAATAACCATGCTTAACAACATAACTGCAGCAGAGGGACACTACCCACTGCCCCCAGTCACGTAGCCTGTACCTCCCACCTTGGTTGGGAATCTCTAAAATAATACTTCCACACTTGTGATTAAAGCTGCGAGTTTCAAATTACACTTCATTTGTTGCTTGCAGCAGGAGTGCGGTGCGGTGCGGTGTGGAGGGTATAGGGGCCTGGGGGCCTGGGGGTTGGAGCTGGATATTGAGCTGCCGATTAGCCATCTTGAGGGGTATCTAATGTCCGTTCCATTTTGGAAAATTAAGTCCCCGGCAACTGGTAATATCTCTCTCAATGGCTCAGTGGGGGGACACTTTTTAATTTCAAAAACCCATTTCACTTTTAGACTGCCGTCCTTCATCTGAGCTTGGTTGGCCGGCTGCTGGACCTGCCTCTTACCTCCTCTTGTCTTTTGCCCAGTGGCTCTGAAATGCTCTCCCTCTGTCCTTTCACTATGATCTCCAAAGGAAACATTTCCATTTCCTACTGTTCTAACCTTTTTGTTTCTCTGCTTCGGACCAAGAAACACTAGAAACAAAGCATTTTCAATCTGTTCACTTGAACAGGCAATGCAGCTGAACCTGAAAGTCTTCCATTTGTGTTCTCCTCAGGCGTTTGAAGTGAGGCCTAACAGCTACAGCTACAGTACTGTGTGGAGATGAAGCTGTGTTCTCCTTCTCCTCTCCCTGTGAACATGCAGCTTAACAAGCCCTATAAAACGAGGTTGCACAAGTCATGCCTCTTTGGATAAAAGCCACCTAAATGTCAGAGTCTGCTTTTAGTACCCAGTGTGGTTGAAACAGGTTGGCGTTTTTAGATATACGATGCCCCAGTTTAAAATAAAGGATTTTTATCTTCACTAAATGTATCATGCCTTGTAACATATGCAAGAGTTCCTTGAAATAGACCCAACCAACTTTGATGAAGAGACGTTTGTCTTTTGACTTCAAGAGCAACAGCATGGAGGTTTTTTTTAACTGCCTTTTCTGTTGTACAGCTAGTGTGCATGTCACTGTTATGTAAATGATTCAGAAAGAAATGAAGTACACACTAAAGTAACAACTCAATGAACTACTTTTTACCTAGCGATGGCTCATTGTGATTTCTGACATTTTTTCCCCCAGACTATTTTGCGATGCTAGGCAGCATGTGTGTGGGCAACAAAGACACACAATTTGCAGACACACATGACTTAGCCTGTCGTAAAACATGTCTATTTTTTGGTAGTGCATCCACTCTGAAACTTTCATTTTGATCTGGAATGGTGGATGACGATAAATTTTCAGTGTGGTAAAGGTAAGATTTTTTTTCAGAAACCGTTTCTTTTCAGAGACACCTGAAGAAAATCGATATATAATACCCTGATTATGGTTAGGCCTACTTAGAAATATCAATTGTACCAGTGTGTATTATAGATTGGAGCTGTGCACATCAAAGAGAAAATGGTGTGTTTATTGACTGAGGAGTTCTGATCATTTTGAAGAATTATATATGATTATATAATTTATCTGAAGGCCTGAGGGTGAAATATGGCACATGTGGCTGAGGTAAGCACTTTTCAAAGCGTTTGCTATCATGAAATACCTTGGCTACAGAAAAAAAATGCATGCTGGGAGAGCGCTTTGGTTTTGGCCTCTCGTTGACACTTAAAAGTTGATGACACAGAGCAACTTTTTGGGTAACATTGCTGGACAACGACATCATTGGCTCCACATTTTCCAATAAAATCAATCAGGAAATTTGTCTACTTCTGACCCAATTTATGCAGAGTAGTAGTGAGTCCAAATAAAATATTAGAGCATGGCTGCCCAAAAGTGCTGCTCAAAAAGGTGCCAAGTGTATCATCACCTGAACAGTTTTAGAATGTTCATTTCAAAACTCGCTTTATATATCCCAATTAGCCGGCTAAAATGCACCTGTCAGAATGGGGTTTTTATTTTCCATCCACATGTCCTGTTTGCAGACCGAAAACATCCGCATTTAATAATATCTTTATACATATAACCAGCACCTTATAATCACTTTCACATTGTTACGGCGTTCATTCATAAGTGATGTGCCTGGGAGTTAGTCTATCAGCAATAAATGCTGAAGTGAAAATAGGCTATATTGTAAGTCTAATTAGGTCATTACAGTTTTTTTTATGAGACACATTGTACACCCCATGTCTTTCTATTTCTCTCAGTTACTCCTTACAGTTTAACACGCACCTCCCTCTTTCACCCCCATCTATCATATAACATCATTGTTGCTGATGGCTTTGATCTTTGACCACAACCCACATAGTGGAATTGGCACAGGGTTAGGGTTTCTTTGGCCAACACATTCACATTTACACTTGGCCCACCTAGCACAATGAATTATGCTCCATTAGTATGGTGGATAGCTAGGGGCCAGAGCAACTTTGTTATGAGGAGAATGTATTCCAAGACTGAGACTGAATGGAGATGCAATATTACAGTCACTGGGTATTCTGGGTCATCAAAGTGTGTTAAAGTGATGCACAACCTGCCATGTAGGTCTGTGATTGTAGGTCTATATACATAAAGAAGAAAGAGTTAATGCAGTGAAGTCACACATACTAACCTCCGAACCATTTTGGAATATGTGATTCTAGATAGCTTCGTCTATTTAAATCCACACCCTGAAAATGAATGCAATGGATATAAATAAGAATGGAAATAAATGAGTATAAATAAGGCTGGGGTTGCAACCTCTAATTCAGACCAACAGGCAGAAAGTGAAGTCACGGTGGGGGCATTTGCACCTCAACCTGTCCGCCCGCAGAAAGCTCCCTTTGACTGTGTCTCTCTCAGTCCTTCTCTCTCTCTCTCTCTCTCTAGGCCTGGGGCTAACAAGGATATAATGCAGAATTTGGGATACGGAGGAGGCAGCCTGAGAGCTCCATACAGACGAGGAAAGAATGAGAGTCAGCTGTGTTAAGACCTGGCCAAGGCCTCCCTCTCTTGTGTGGATTATTATTTCCCACAGCCTCCGCATCACCTCTGGGCATATTTTTCATTCGCACATTGCCAAGGCCTCAGGTGCTCAAACATCCGCCGCCACACTCAAATGGAGTCTTCTTTCTCAGTGTGACAAAAGCATACTGCTTAACAGGCTTCAAAATGGGAGTCTTATGGAGGTTGTGAGTAACTCAAGCTCTGTCTGTTGTTTGTGTTACAAAGCGAGGAACACTGAAAGAACGTGGCATGTTCACCAAAGGTGTTTCAGGTGATATGAGAACGCTGGCATCCTGTTGACTCTGAGTTGAGTTCCAGCTACGGCAAGCAGTCTCCAGGCTGTGCATGTGTGTTTAGCAGATATAACCCTTATGGTGAATGGAGAAGGCGAAACACAGAGGAAACCAAATACAGTATTATAGTAAAAAACAGTGGATTTTTATGTAAGGATGCAATAAAACAACAAAATACACTTGAGAAAATTCACATGGTAAAATAAATGATGACACAGTTAAAAAAAACGGACAAAAGAAATCTCTCTTTGGCAAATCAAACATAAAAATTAAAAAGCTAAAATGTAAACAAGACAATCCGTTATTTAAAACACACTCACACACACGCACGCACACACACACACGCGCACACACACACACACATGCACACGCACACTCTCACACACACAGTACACACAAAAAACAAGTCAAACAATACACGAAAAATAAAAGAAACACGTAAACGTAATGACAATTGAATCAAGATTTTGGTAACGTGAACTCTCCTCTAGCCACGCAGAAAACGTAAAATTTTGTGACTTTATTTTACGTTTATCTGTTTCCAACTTGTCGTCTCAGTCCTGCATCAGAATGTTCAGAGTGCAAAAACCGCGTCTTCTCGTGTGCCGGGCCGGTTCTGCCAAGCGTGGTAGGGGTCGTCAACAGTATACTAGGGGGTCATAGGATAAAGACGGTGGGGGGATTGGGTTCGGGTATGTGGGGATGTTTATGGACCCCAGTACTGTAACCCCGGTACCACTGGACCTCTCCTGGAGGATTTACTTGGACAGCCAGCCTGTCCCCTGCCCTGTACCAGCCTCTAAAACAAGGTCTTTATGTTTTTTCATTTTTGTTGGTGTATATATTTTTTTGTTATAGTGCAAATAGGCTGACTGCAGTCTCTGGTCCAGAGTCCATTTCCTGCCAGGGTCATTTTCTGAAAGGCGATGAGGCTGTGTTTGGTTTTGCTCCAGGTACAGGTCTGAAAAAGATACAAATAGGAGAAAAGGTGGGGTTAGGTAGGGGCAATGAAAAAAGCGAGCAAGGGCAAACAATATGTTACGCTTTACTGCATTTTGTGACAAATGAAACTAAGTTTTTTCTCATCGTCATTTTTTATGTCTTGACCAAAACGCCATAAACACATGGCCGTGAGTCCTCCAGATGGATTGTGTGTGGCTGGTCATGGCACCGCTCTGAAACCAGTCTGAACTATTATTACATGATCTGTGAAGCCAAGTCTGCCCATGCACTTGGCATCATGTATGACTGAGTGATGACATGGATGCATGTGTGAATCATGTACACAAGACATACTGCAAGAAAAAAAAAACCTATATCGATATGGATACTCTTGTGAGTGGATTAACATAAGTGTGGAGATTTATTCAAACCGAATAAAATGAAACATTTTTCCACTGTAGCATGCAATGCGACACATTTCCCTTTTTAAGCTGATATTCTCAATACGTGTATGTAGGCTGCCATATTGTTGAGGGGGGAAGGGGTATATGGAGAGCCTGGCGTGATTGTTGGGGCTGGTGTCCTAATGATACAGCCTACGAGAGAGAGAGAGAGAGAGAGACAAACAGAGAGAAAGAGAGAGACACACAGAGAGAAAAAGAGAGAGACACAGAGAGAGAGAGAAAGAGAGAGAGAGAGAGAAAGAGAGAGAGAGAGAGAGAGAGAGAGAGAGAGAGAGAGAGAGAGAGAGAGAGAGAGAGAGAGAGAGAGAGAGAGAGAGCGCATATCCCTGTTCGTGTGCTTGCATTTCTGCGTTGGTGGTACAGCACAGCACCTGCAATCTGGGCTGGGGCGGCACCTGCTGCGGTGGACTTATCTGGCCTCCTGCTAAACTAAGCTGCAGCTGAGTGCCTCCCTGCCTACCAGGCTTAGCAGCTTTAGCCGTAAACAGCTGTAGATAACATTACATGAAGTGTCAAGCAGCATGCACCACCTTCTTTCCCATTCTCTGAACGTAATTTTATGCTATGCCGTTTTATGGATCCTGAACAAAGGACAAAGTCATTATGTTTAATAAAAAACAAAGCTTGTTTGTGATACAATTCCAATGTATTTGTATTCCCATTTCCATATACGTTTATGTATTTCAGGTGGTTTATCGTGAACAGCAGTGAGATACTCCCAATTCTGTTACCCATTTATGCAATTATAAATAACATAGTTTTGTACTTTCAAGAAAGTTTGGCATATCCGAATAGTTTGACTGCAGTTTTATCTGACAAAATGGTATTACATAAGGAACAGGTGAACGGGTTTGCTTGCAAAGCATATCCTGAACAAGGCTGAGAGCTTTCATCCAACAGATAGGGAGACGCGACTGCTTGTTCTGTCTTCCGCTGGGTGAAATGTCGTCTTTGCCAAAACCATGTAAAAACATGACCCAGGAAAATATTTCCTGTCAGAACAGGGAATGAAACATCACGTCAGAACATCTCATTTTCACCCTGACATGGTGGTTAAGAGAGATGGCTTCAGGATACCTCTTGACTACCTTGTCTTCAGCTACCTTGACTTCCTTTCTTTCCCACATCTTTCTTATATTATTTCTTCTGGGATTTTGCTCCGCTCTCATCTTTTTACCCTCTCATTTTCAGTAGAAGCTTACAACTTTCAGCGATTTGTGATGCTATTTATGTTCTTCACTTGTGTGGTGACTGTTCAGCCGCTGTTCTCAAATCAATGAAGCATCCCATATAACATTGTATGGAGAAGGGTGCTGTATGGGTGCTTGTTCAACCACAACAGCACATGTAGATTTGCAACTTGGTCTAAAGTCTAAAGAATCTGCAAAAGACTTTAGGCTTCCTTCATGGAATGATATGGCAGTTCCATCCTGAGTGAGAGAGCAGTGAGAGTAAGAGAGCAGGGACTGTCAGTAAGACAGGTTGCTCTATTTCTGTACATTCACTATTGTAGTCATGGTTTATAACATTTTTGTCTGACATTTTGATATGTTGGTTGATATCCACAAATGGTGACTGTAGATCAGTTTCTACGAAATCCAAACAAACCTCGCATATTGCTTCACCATGAGGAGTAAGAGGGATGCAGCAGGCCTGTTTTTTCTACTACTTGACATTCTCCTGCTGCCTTATGTAACCTGGATACTTAGTCCAGTGCATAGTTAACCAGATCCATAATGTGGCCCTCCATGACGTTAATTGCTTAATACAAAGGAGTAATTTAAAAGCTTCACTGTTAAAATAAGGGTGTCATTTAAAAGCTCACTTTTGACCCGGCCAATTTAGTTGCGGTTAATCGAACCAAGGCAATATTGGAACAGGGGAGCAGGCAACTCGATGTCCACACTAAGAGTGATTTATTTGCTAACAGAATGGCCCTCTGCACTCACTTTGGTGTGTCTTTGGGAGACATTATTCTGATGTTTCGTTAATGATATTGATGGATTGATTCAGTGTAATGGACAATTCATTTAATGCATTGCAACTGTCTGATGAATGAGCCAACTAGTGATTAATTGCTTGACATGGCGACTTGCTTCTATTCTAATGATGTGTAATTACCACAAAATCAGAGAAGGGGAGTCTCTGTTTGAAATCCTGATGAGAAATGAACGAAACATGCTGACTAAATATGTGTGCTCCTGCGCAAAACTTTTTTGTTATTCTGTTATTACTGTTAAATGATTGTTTTCCCCTTTTCGTTTGTGCTACACTGCTGCTTCAGCACCTTGCAGAAAAAACCCACACAACAAATGGAAATCTGGTTGATATAAACATTTAGTTGGAGAGCCATTCCCATATGAAATGGAAACACACACACTTTAAAAATGATTAAAACGGCTATAACAAGCCTTATGTTGCACATTTAAAGTGGCCCTATGGGTATGCTATGGGTATGTGTGTATGTGTGTGTGTGTGTGTGTGTGTGTGTGTGTGTGTGTGTGTGTGTGTGTGTGTGCGTGCGTGCGTGCGTGCGTGCGTGCGTGCGTGCGTGCGTGCGTGCGTGCGTGTCGCGCTGTCTGTTGGTCTCTCACCTGAGTGCTTTCAGAGAGGGTGCGGTGGTCACCATGCCCACAGGCTTGGGCCCCACGGCAGGAGGCATCATGACCAAGAGCCCCCCAGAGGAGGAGGGTTTGGACGGGGCCGACCGCGCCGGACTCAGGGGAAGAGGCCTCTGGGGAGGGGAGGGGGAGTGGTGGGCCCTCAACTGGGACACCAACTGGTGGATGGATGGGGAGCGAGAGAGAGAGAGAGAGAGAGAGAGAGAGAGAGAGAGAGAGAGAGAAAGAGAGAGAGAGCAGAGTTAGAAAGAAACTGAGATAGTTATTCTTCACACTATGAATATCAGCTTCATCTCTGTGAGAGATTGCTTAGGCAATACAACGAACTATCTAACTATTTGTCATGCAAATAAAGCATTTTGGTAAACCCAATTGAAATTCAGGGATAGAAAGTGTGAGAATAAGAGATATGAGTCTGGCAGAACAACATCCCATCCTATTCCATTCTAATCTCATATCTCATTATCTTTTTTCCCCATTACCACTGCTCTGTGTGTCCATTTTGGCTCCCATAATGTGCCATGGTTATTATCATGCAGCCAATTCCCACGTGGTCGACGTTATAGCTAATTCTCCATTCACACCCATGCTGTCTTTAGCAGTAGGCTCTCTCGGGTGTGTTTCTCGAAAGTGTAGTTGTCAGCCAGTAGCAACTTGGGTAGTTGCCAATGGGAAAGTGCATTGAAAACAAGAAAGTAGCTCACATAGTTAGCAACTGGTTTCGAGAAATGCACCCCTGGCCTTCATGATTACTCCAACAATAAAACCAGCAGAGGGAGGCAACAACAGTAAATCCTGCTAATTCCCTCGTATGCTGGACTCTGAAGGTGAGAATAGAGCGGGGCCTCCCTGGCACGGAAGAGTAATGAAACACAGATAACATTTGTGGCGTGTCAACGTCAGAGGAAAACAAGAAGTTGGTGGTAATCCAATTGGATGCCACGCCAGTTGAGAAATGTGATTTTGGGCCGTCGCTATGCTCGAAAAGCAGTCCCCTCTCTCTCTCTTGCATCCTTTGTTTATTAAAGTCTGTGAAGCCGAGAAAAAAAAAACGGAAAATAGACAGCAAAAAATGAAGGGAAGACTGAAAAAAAAGACAACAGCCGTCTGCTTGTCTGTGCAATATTGCAATCGAAGTCAATCAGATTTGAGGGCGTTGCAGCTACTGTGTCACTCGGTGGGACACATTGTCTGATGATGGTCAATAAATAGGGAGGTGGTGGGGAATACCATTTCATTCTTCCGTGTAATTCTGACAGTAATTCCTCCCCCCGGTATTTCATTAAACTGCAATAAACCCAAGGAGGAGTCCCACTGTGCTTCACTAGAGATGGACACCATTCCAGGGTGACAGGTTCCTCATATGTCCAATGTTTGGATAATGATTAAAAATCTATATTGCCTTGTGATATTGCCTGTGTTCCTATGCTGCCTTGTGATATTCCTCCCAGGATTCCAACTCATTTTATCTTCCAAAACTTTTTTATGACCCTAAATTAAATCTTCTTATGGCTTGCTATTACACACAGTGATGTGTATCTGATGCTACAGGTTGTGGTGAATAATGAAATACTGAGTTGATACTGTACTGATACACTGATACTGTATATGTGTTGTACCAACAGAGACGAGAGGGAATCTTTATTAAAGTCAACAGTCTGAGACACAATAAGGAACATGAACCATGTTGCGATTTATTGACTTTCTGCCTTTGCTTCTTGCTGACAAACTCTTCATGAATGTGCTAAATTGCAAGCTGGGAAAAAGTGGTCAGATACCGAGATGAGATGCCTACCATTGGTGAGCGCGTGGGGTTGAGAGGCAATGGCTTCTTAGGCGGGCTGAGCTTAGGCGGGCTCAGCTTGTGGGCGTGAGCGGGGGACTTGGGTGGCGCGGCGGGCGGTTTGCTGACGGGGATGGGTGGCCGCGCCGCCCCCTTGGCGTCCCGCGGGGAGGTGTGGGGGGACGGGGCCGGCCGCAGCGGACGCACCACGTTGACCGGTTGAGTTCCATTAGGGATGGGACCCGGCCGAAGAGGAAGGACCTCTTTGCTGGTGTGGGGAATCTACAGGCAGAGGCAGAAAAGGAGGATGAGACGTGCTTAAATATTCCTCTAAACCCAAGCACATTTGCGCACATTACAAGGCCAATTTTACTAATTCATTCAGCTACTTTTTATGTGACAAATAATACTCTGTGCAAGTGCCCTTGTAATTTGTTGAATTCATAAAATGAAGAGTTCAGATGCAAAACCCCCTAACTCCATTTCTGAAGACCTGCACTTCTATATTTTTAGAGAACCCCGTGGTTGGTTTGGTTTACATTCATGTACTTATAAATAGTTATATTACTAAAATACAATAAAAAATATGCAATTTTGATAGCTTTGTATTAAATAAGAATGAATTAAGATTATTTTCTGAAAAGGCACTCCGGGGGTTTTGCATCTGAACTCTTCAAATGTAGTTTCCTGTTTTGTTAATGGATGTAACAAATACGTGGCACAGACTTTTAATCTGTACTGTTAAGGCAGGTGACCTTCTTCTTCATGCATTAGATGCTATTTTTTTATGGTCATGTTAGTACTGACTACATGAATTTAACATAGAGAGAACTCACAAGACATACTGTATTCAAGAAATGTGCTATTCAAACTTCTCATAATCCTTTTTTCTGACATGTTTTCCTGACATGGTGTGAAGATTTTTTACATTTCTCTGCAGAATCCGTACTTACCCCCTTCAGGTTGGTGCCCTTGTTGGAAGGCGCTACAACCTTCAGGTGAAACGCTGGATTCAAGTGGCCATTCTTGCCCTTCTCTATGGATGCCTCATTCCTGGGGGGTAAAAAAGCTTGTGTTATATTGCTTTTCACACACATACGTAAGGTCAAGGTCAAACCTGAGAGTGTACTGGGAGTGTTTTACATCCACACCCCTTTTGAAACAGATTAGTCTGGTCTCAAGGTGCCTGTGATGTTGGATTATGTGTTTACCCGACGGTAAATTGCTGTCAGAAAACACTCAAAAGCCTTCCAAATGACTCCAATAAAGAAGTCAAGAAAAGCACCACAAACACAAACTTGGCACGAGCCAAGGACAAGCCATTGTCACAAGAACATGCTGAAAGACAGAACACACCAGGCACAGTAGATTAACCCATTGATGCCTGATGTTGCGTTGTGCAACATTGGCCCTGGCGCCTGGAGCTGCATTACGCAACATTCAGGCTCATGAGATTTGAGACAACTTTATTAAAAATCTCTGTTTGTTTGAGATGAATGAACACATTCTAATGAAAGATGAGGGTCTTAGCATTTAAATGCAACTTAGTGCATATTTTTATGTGCTTCAGAAGCTGAGATATTTAGGTTTTTATAGGCTGAAGGCAGCTTTTCTTAAAAAGGGCTCAGGCATTTAGCAGCCTTTTTAGCAGGTGCCTTAGGCGTCAATGGGTTAATCTTCAGTTGTATTCCAAGTCAATAAGTCCTTGTATTATTTTCAGCAGGCTGGTCAGTTTTCGAGGGAAATCCTGTACGTGACCTAATGGAAACCGGGGGTAAAAAGAGATGCCTCATCAGGAACTTTAGTGCTTACCTGCTGGCCTTGGTCTTCTCTCGTTGTGAAAGCCACTTGTGGTAGTAGGAGCTCTTGATCCTGAAGCAATAGAAGAGGATGAGGATGGTGGGAAGCAGCACCAGGAAGGCAAACAAGAGCCCGATGACCAGACCCAGCTGACCTGAGAACAGAGGTCAAGGCAAAGGCATTAGAACAACAAAGGTCAACCAAGATGGCAACAGGCCTTAGTTAGAGTATGATACTTGGCAATACAGGAGGTGGTACTCTGACTGCTGGAGAGAAAAAAATAGACACTGGAATGTTGTATGTGGGTAAAAAATTGCAAGAATTCTGATAGACAAGTCAAGACAAACAGTACAATGTATAACATACAACCATCCATCTCACATACAGTACAAGCACATGCACATAAATAAACAAGTGAAAACTCTTTTGTTCTGTCATTATTTTTTCTCTCTCATTCACCAGACAGCTCTTCTGGAAACGCTGCACTGATTTGAGATGTCAGTGACAGAATATCAACAGTCAGACAGAGTCAGCAGTGTGAGGCAGCGAGTAATAATAGCATACGGCGCACACACACGTAGCCCAGGACTGATGCCAGTTAAGTGCCACAAACACTTCACTCGAGCGGGGAGGCACAGCTGGGCCTGTCTGTGGCAGCTTGCAGGCAGTCCCGCGGAGGTGAGCTAAGTGACATCTGATTTTATAAATACTCCTGTGATGTGTGCACCACCATGATTGCACCGTCAACATTTTCTTTCCAAAGGCTTCTCAAGATGATCACGTCCGCTTCCACATCTCTTTAGTGTTTAGTGATTCGTTGGTAGTTTTTGGAATTCGCCTATGGTGTGCCTGCACAACAAATCTCACTCGTTAAGACAAGGTAGTGTTGTAGCGTGTTGACTGCTGGGACAAGCTCTTAAAATGCAGGATTTAAAACTTGCCATTTCATAACAAAAACACATTTTAGCAGTAGTTAAGAAGCTGCAGCTGCAAAGGTTACAAATCCTTAATCAGTGCACTCAGCGGGGGGAGGTGGTTTGGCTTGGGAAGGGGTGAGCAGAGCCTGGTGTTGAATGAATGAAAAGATGACCTTTCAGGAAGGTGACAGTAGTGTCATGCCGAGAACAGAGAGGGAAAAAAACCCTTGGCTTCCTTGAAAACCACTTCAGAGCTGGCAGGTAGTCGACTGCCACATAAAATGGACTCATCAGAGATGCCCTTAGGTGGTGAGAGCTGGATAAGGCAGAAGGAAGAGGAGATAGGAAGAAAGAGAGGGAGTACGAGATGAAAAAAACAGGACTTACTGTCGTATTGAACAGGCCCGCTGTCCATACTGCCACCCAGGCCAGGTTTCTCACAGTAAGGGGGAGCCCACCCACGGTTGCAGTGGCAGTTGCCATTGCTGTTGCAAACCTGAAGAGGAGGAGAAGGTGGAGAGGGAAGTTAGTGGGTGGGACAGAGGCAGGGAGCTGACAGGAAACAGGAAGAGCTCAAAGGGTGGTGGGTACATTTCATGGACAGTCAGACAGATATCCTTACTCTTTTCATTTCAAATCACACAGAACTTCCTTGAATAGCTGCTTGTGCGATCCAAAAATCCCAAAGTCAATGGCCGTTAATGTCTTTGATGGAACAAAGATGAGGACTACTGGACAGTGTTTTTATTTGCAGTTGAATCTCATTTCTTGTGCAACGCTTACAACGCTGGTCAGTTGATCATCGTAAGATATCCTTAATATTTTAATGTAAAAGAAAACACTTTTTTGTGGAACTTCCTGTGTAAACCCAAATATCCCAAACCCATGGACTGTGAAGGTCTTTGATAGAACAAAGAAGAAGACTCCTGGACAGAGTCCTCATTTGCAGTTCAAGTTATCTGGTCATCTGACCGAATCATGGCACATTCAATGAGGTTCTCCGGCAAAGGAGAACAATGTGCAGGGGGGTCTACTTTGTGTTGGAAGTTGATTACCCTGAAGACCATCTTTGACGCAATGCATCTGCCTGATGGAGGAATATACTAATAGTGTTTGATCTTTTTAGCAACACTTAGCAAAGCCAGATACACCAACACCCTTAAATTCCCCCTGGGGATTAATTAAGTTACTCTTACTCTTACTTACTGGCTGTGACAGAGAAAGAGACCAACAAAAGGCTGAGACATGAAAACACATGCGCTGTCTTAGCGTATTCAGGCCGACTGAGAACTGTGCCGGTGCCCGTTCCTGCACCTAATTGCGAACCGGCCGTCGTGTTCACCCCACAGATTTTAGCCTTTGCGAACCGGAAAGTTGGTTTGCAATGTGAACCTCAAAATTCTAGGTTTTTCTCCACAAACCGTGACGACAGCGTGGCTGTGAGCAGGTTCATCCAGGTAACAGTCACGTGCGGAAAAAGTTCAGAGCCTGGTATGAACACGTGTGGTTCGCAGATAAGCACTTTAGTGCCGAACATAACTGGTGCAGGCACTGGCACCAGCTCCGTTCCGGTCGGCCTGAAAGCCCTATCTGAGAGATAGTGACACGACAGGTCTGACTGCTCAAAACATATCCCTGCTGGAGGGCCCCCTACCTTAAGGCCTACTGGATGAATACAAAACAAATCAAACACTGTCATTTTATTCACAGCAGTATGAATAAAAATAACAGAGAGACAGGTATGGAGAGAGAGAAGGAGAGAAAGCGGGATGTGGTATAAAATGCCTTAATCCCCTGTTCAAAGTGGATTGCAGCAGCATTTCCAAAACATGATCACACAAATAACACCATACAATCTCAGGAACAAAACTTTTGGTTGAGAGAGAGAAAGAGAGAGAGACACACACAGAGAGAGAGAGAGAGAGAGAGAGAGAGAGAGAGAGAGAGAGAGAGAGAGAGAGAGAGAGAGAGAGAGAGAGAGAGAGAGAGAGAGGATTATATTCAAGTGCTTTAGGGTGCTTTTAAAGACATGAATAAAGAACGTCAATAATGGAGATTCTAAAGCCGCTCTAATGAGAGGATTTTGTACAGTAGTGTGTGTGTGTGTGTGTGTGTGTGTGTGTGTGTGTGTGTGTGTGTGTGTGTGTGTGTGTGTGTGTGTGTGTGTGTGTGTGTGTGTGTGTGTGTGTGTGTGTGTCTGTGTGTGTGTGTGTGTGTGTCTGTGTCTGTGTGTGTGTGTGTGTGTGTGTGTGTGTGTGTGTGTGTGTGTGTGTGTGTGTGTAGTTGACGTGGAGGAAACACCTGCAGGGGTTGTTTGAGAGGATTTAGAGCTGTGAAATTGTGTCTGTCTCCGCTTGGCTAACCCACACTGACCTCCAGCTCACAAAAAGAAGCATCGAGCGAGAAAAAAAAGAAAAGTGTCCAAGGAAGGGACACTATCATCCATTTTCACATGACATTGCTGTCAGACCTCAGAGAAAAACAAGTTAAAGTTTTCAATTCACAAATCCCTGCCACTTATCACCAAAAGGCATCTGCCTCTGAGCTGCGCTGAGTAGTCGAGGCTTTAAATCCATCGGCCATTGTGAGATCTACATTATTTTTATGGCAATAACTGAACGTGACCTGCATTAACCTAAGGCGAGAGCGCGATTATGAGACTCACCATTTTATTACCCATTATCATGGCAGATTATTTTAGGCCATTAAACTGTAATGAACAGTTACCTTAACTGTCTGTTGAAAGTGAAAAGTGATCAAAAAAGGCTGTCTATTGGCTATTGTTGTATGAACGACCTATAAGATGAAATTGTTCATTTAATCATTGACTACATTTCTGACATCTGTTCATGGACATTAATGCTTTATATTGTCATGGAATAACTTTTGATGATGGAAGGTGCACTGTGGATTGGCTATGACACGTTAAAAAGCTATTTTTTACATCACCTGTGAGGAGCAGGGTAAAAGCAATGTAATAAATGAGTTATAAGACATTTTCCTTAGTTCACGATTACACTAGTTTGAACTGGTATAAATTAGTGATTATACACATCCAGCGCTCAGGCCATACATCTTTGAATGACATTATTGATGTCCATGTCAAAAAAGACACTGAAGAAAGCTTAGGCCGAAACGTCTGTCTGTCATGCTCAACCCAGTAGATTAAAACTGCAAGAATTATACCCAAGAGTGCGGCTTTTTTACTATACATGAACTTTGCTGTTTGTTCGCACCCAAAAACTTGGTAAGAAACAGTTGGGAGTTGAGCGCACTTTCTAAAAAAAGACTGTCGTCCATGTCAGACTTACCCCGTGTCCATGGCATTTGTCTAGACAGGTCTCCAGCTCATCAAAGGAGGCATTTTGACAACGGCGATCTTTGCACACCTGAACAAGAACACAGAACAGAGTTAAGTTTAGGTCATTCACTTATTTATCAGTGACCAGGTACAGAATGTTTTTTGTAGATTTAGCCATCCTGATCAAATGAATCTGTGGTCCCTGGACAAGAGGCTTAAAGCCCTTTTCCACTGTTCGTTTTCTACCAAGTATAGCTCTACACATCACTACTCTGCCTAAGTATGACACTGCACAGCTCAAAAAACAGCACTCATTTCTTTCTCCCAGTTGCACCAAGTTGAGCTTGCCTGCAATGGTGAATCCGTAAACAAAGATGGCGGCCAGTGTCACCCAATCAAATAGCCTAGAATTATCTTTAATTTGACACTATTACTTTGACATTGAGATTGAAAAAAAAAATCTACATTGTAATATCTAAATATGATGTCGCTCAAACCATTTATTATCCTCAAGATACAGAAACATTTTGGACCATTCCATGCTCCCAACGGAGGAGGGGTCAAAAATTCCAATTGAAGGAAATGGTAAAAAACTCCTATAAACACACTGCTCAACCTTATCGACAGCCTTCCCAGATGAGTTGAAGCTGTTATAACTGCTATGGGTTAGAAATGGAATGGCAGTCAAAGCATGTTTGCTAATAGTTTTGGTAATATACTGTAATCCCTCTTGTGACTAGCCTTATACCGTAGGTGTCCAATGGACATACTATAATTTGCCAGTGCAATGTCAGAGTACTTGTACGCTTATCATAGCTAGCAAAAGTCTTTGAGGCACTTTAGGGATTCCCTTCACGCTCGCTGAATGGTCACTTAAGAGACCTTAATAATGACTATGGCTACTTTACTCACTGCTGCTGATAGCTGTATAACTCATCCAAATTTCAGTTGTGGACAGACATACTGTACTGTCTTTCATGAGAGACTTTGTGTTGCACAGTGCATTTCAAAGTTGAACTGGGTTTGAAAAAATAATGGCTTTCCTGGCAAGGGGTTTTCCAAAACTACAAACAACCATAACAATCAATGTAGCATCTGAAGGGTTTCACACAGCCCCGTTAGCAGTGCCCATCACTGGAAGAAGTTGATTCAAATTGGTTGTAACAACCCAGAGTCATCAAAGACAGCTGAAGAAATACAAAATTCTTCTCCTTCCCCAATACAATCCCCTTCCACCTCCCTTCATGTTGTGTTCCATCTTGGTCAGAAAAAGCTAACAACAGCTTTTTGTACATTCAAATGTTAGGAACTGATAAACTTTCTAGGGCAGACCTGCACATTAAATTATTTAATATTAGAGAAAGAAACAATAAACTGGAACTTCGGTCTGATCACTCTTCACAATGTCATTACCACTTTTGTAGAGGCTTAAAGATTATCAGACGTGATCATTTTAAAGAGACTTGAAGGCTTGAAAATAGCCTAATCCATCAATGTTCTCCAGCTTCCCACTTACGTATCTGGTGTCAATGCAGGATGGGTATTATGAAGTATTGGATTGTGTTATGACAAAAAAAAGTGGAAATGGAGGGAGGTGGTGGAAGGGGATAAAATTGAGAAATAGGATGGGGCCATCTTCTGAAGGGCTGTTCATTTTCAACATAAAACTCTGTCCTAAATTAGAAATGATCCAATAAAAGTTCATAACAGTGCAATAACACTGTAATAGCAAAGGTCTCTGCCATACGATTTAGCTCGGGAAGGTTTCTAAGCTTGGTTCTACAGTAATTATTGTAATGCTTTAGCATTAGGGTGAAAAGTCATTAACGTGTAGTAGACAGACTCACCTTCCCCTCACTACACTTGGTGCCGGTGATGACCAGTCCGGGGTCCGGCAGGTCCCCCTGGCCCTCCTGGGTGGTGTAGACGTAGGTGCCCCGGCACTTCACGTCCATGCCGTTGCGGCGGATGGTGGTGTCGATGGAGACAGCATTGGTTCCCTTGGGCTTCTTGGCAGCACTGTGGCACTGGATCTTGCCACACTTGGCATCGCTGGTTAGAGGTTGAGAAATTAAGCATGGCACATGGGTATATACACAAACTCCCAAATTTCAAGCGACAAATTTCACACGCTAAAACCAATGGATGTAATTGCAGTCATTAATCCCTGAGACCATGACGGTCTAACAGAGAACTTCTACTGTTAATGTACGTAATTGCAGAATCCAGCTTTTAATACCTTTTTTCACACTTGACGTAATTTCCCTGGGCGTCCTTCCCACAATTGCCGAAGGCATTTCCCGCCACGTTCACATCCTGAAAGCAGGCATCGTGCGCTGGACGGGCACCTAAGATGAAAGAAAGGCATTTTTAGCACCTTTACAGCTATTCCTCAGAAAACTCCTTCAGACGGCTGCAGAACACACAACATCTGCAGTAACCTTCTTTATATTTAGAAATGGAAACTTGACCCAGAAATAAAACTCCTTCAGCTATGGTTTTAACCATAAGGTATGAGCATAACATTGGAGGCTATAACTTAACCCATGCATCAACTTGCTTAGGTTTAGATCTGCGACCTAGTCACAGAAACTAATCCTGAAACTCAACAATGTAATAACTTTTTTTAAGAACCTTCAGGTGATCTAAAGGCATATCATATCACATGACCCTCTCACCGTAGCCCCAGAGCTGCAGGCACTGAGCTTCGTGGGTGAGGCACATCCCGTTGTAGCAGTAGGCCTGGCCACTCTGGCAGGAGGAGCCGTCCAGGAGGTAGACGTTGGCTGGGCAGTAGGGCGAACCGCCCGTACAGTACTCTGGCAGGTCACACGCCCCCGCTGGACCACGACACATGGTGCCCGCCTGCTTCAGCTGATGGGGATGGATGGGCGGGTGTAACAAAGAAAATAAAATAAAAGTGGAGGGAGGACAGAAAAGAGAGAAGAATGGAATACGGTTAGGAGAGGATGAAGGGAATATGTGGAAGAGGGGTGGAAAACAGGAGACAGGCGGGGGAGAGACAAAAGTGAACACTTAGTCAAAGGAGGAACTCTCTTTCATAAGTGTCTTTATAAGGTATTGTTTGCTTTCAAAAGCCTGCCCACAAGTTTAGCATTAACCTCCGTAAACAGGCACTGAAGAGGAACAATAACACAATT